>NC_051436.1:1186660-1219411 GCF_001649575.2 Kryptolebias marmoratus | reverse complement strand
TGGAGAGGTGTTTTTCCACCTGCTGACCTGTGTGGAGCGTTACCTGGCTGTGGTTCACCCCGTCACCTACCTGTCGTTAAGAAACGCCCGAGGAGTCAGGATCAGAAACATCAGCATCGGCTGTGTTTGGCTGCTCTGCTTCGGACTGACTAGTTGTTATTCAGATGTAATCGGCAAAACATTCATAATTGCAGTGCTTTGCGTTTTTTTTTTTTCTATTATCATTGTAACTTTCTGCAGCGTCTCTGTCCTCCATGTTCTGGTCCGTCCAGGACCAGGGGACGGTGGCGGGGAAAAGGTGGACCAGCTGAAGCAGAGAGCGTTCCACACCATCTCAGCCATATCCAGCGTGCTGTGGTTGTGGTTCATGGTGAACTTTGCCTCTTTTACTGTGACTGTGCTTTCTGTCCTGAGTGAAAATGTTGAATGTTTATTGTTCTCGAGTTTAAACTTGTTTAATCTGCCCACCAGTCTGGTGTCACCTCTGTTATTTTTACACAGAGCAGGAAAACTGTCCTGCTGTTGTTGTGACCATAAGTGAAGACACTAAAAGAACACTCCTTCCCTTTAAGACTGACACTGTTGTACCATAAAACACGGTGTCAATACATTTTTTGTAAATGTTTGTAGTTTTGAATATAGTTTTTTTTTTTCTTTAGCCATCTAATGCCCCTTTTACACTGGCTCTAAAGGTCCCGGCTCAACTCTACTTGGTTTGCTTTGCGCATGTTTCCATCTGCATTTTTTCGAGGCCGGTCCCTGCTTTTTTGGTCCCTGCTTCAGAGTCGGGCCAGCCGGGCCGGCCCTGCTTCGTGGGCGGAGCAAGCTTAGCTCCTGTTCACTCATTGGTCGTGGGTGTGACCAGATACAAGCATAAAGAGCGAAGGTAGGAATATAAACAACAGCGTTAGCTTACCCTGCAGCGTTTCTGCCGTCTGTCCCCCAGCTGAAGGCCTGTAAAGCCTGAAATCTCCGGTGGATAACAGCCGTCCTACTCCGTGCAACAATCGCAGCATCCAGAGCATTTCTTCCACTGCGCCTCTCTTCCTGAAGTCTCAGGAGAATCCCCAGAAGTTTAAAAAACAGCAACAACACAGGGCCAACGTTGTGCATAGCGCTTCTATTGTTTACACAACTTGAGCCAAGCTTCACCCCGCCCCGCGCCCCCCACAACACAAGGAGGTGTTCCTCTGCTCCCGACCAAACTGTTCGGTGTGAACGCGATGCATTCTTTATCGAGCCGAGCCGAGTAGAGCCGAGTAGAGCCGGACTTCTGAATTAAAACCCCCTGTAAAAGAAGCATTTACATTTACAATGTGCAGGAAATCTTTGTTCATTGTAAAATGTATTTTATTTCATAAAAACAGTTAAGTAGTTTTGTGATCATGAATGTTCATCATCAATAAAATCTGTGCTTTGCATTTGATTAACTCATTGTCTGGATTATTGTTATTTAGAGTCAAAGCTTCTGGAAACTAAATAATTTATAATAGTATTTATAATAATAAAGTCTGTACAATATGAAGGACTGAAAAAATGAGAAATAACCTAATTTATGGGACAATCCTCACAAATCCACTGAACCAATAACAAATGATCATTTTTATCTGAGTAGATATAAAAAGAAGGTTTTGCAGAATAATGTAGCTGAAGTTGTTGGACCCTCTGATGTTTCCTGCAGTAAATTCATGAAGTTTGATTTATGTACTTGAGAGAAAAGTCTGAAGCCACAATTATATAAATCATATTTTACAGTCAAATGTGTTTTCATATGATTTGCATCATGCAGAAAAAGGTCTAAGTTTGACAGATGAGGCTTTTGAAGGTAGGTGTGACATGAGCAGCATCAGTCAGAGTCCAGGGATGTGGAAAGACGACAGCTGGAAAAGTTATCTGACAAGGTGGGTGCACTTATTAGTAATTATCATTAAACTGGTTTAAAATGTCTCATTTTCTACAAAACTTGTTTGAAATACTGAAGGCGAAGGCAGTAGTAGCTGGAAGAGAGTATCTTTATATGTTTCCAAATAAATCATGAGCTGCTTATCAACAGACCATAATAGACCGACTGGAGGCTATTAACGTCAATTCAGCCGTTAACTGAGAACTTTGCTCAGATTTGCAATTTTGGCCAAACCTCCCAACTTTGCCCCCTTTCTCATTTTTACTTCTTGGAATCCAAGCCTGCAGGACGAAAACGTGTCCTAACCCAGAAAAATTGCATTTGCCGTCAAATATTCTCAATGAAATCTGTGTATTTGTACCGTTTTGCAATGTGTGCATCGTTGTGTTTGAATGTAGACAAGAATTATCGCTTAACAAGCATTTTAATTCTGTGAAACATGCCAGAGATGGTTGAGCTCGACCCCCCTCATAAAAAACTCAAGTCACCTTCTGAATCACTCAGAGCCTACAGTTCATCGTAATCAGCTGATTCTCTGACTTCATTCATTACTTTTAGACCTCAGCACTGGAAGTTTGTGTTTGTTTATTTAGCTTATATTGTCAGGATTTGGGTTTTTGTTGTTCTTTGAAGTTTCTTTTGTATTTGGGGTTGTTGTTTTCATGTTTTGTCTTTGTTTAGTTTCTGCTTCTTGTGTTCCTGTCATCATTCACTTCTCTGTCATCACTTGTTTTCCTGCCACGCCTATCTCCACCTGCTCCTCGTTGTAATCACTCACCTGTGCCCACTTCCCCTAATGACCCTCTGCTTTAAAGCCTGGTCATCTCCTCCATTTGCTTGCTGGTCCATTGTCTTTTAAACATGCTGTCTGGTTCTTCTTGTCTTGCCTTGTCTTGATGTTTTTGCCACATTTTGGATTTGCTTTGAAAATAAATCATTTTTATTTTCTTTGGAACCAGAATGAGTCTGTGCAGTGTGTTTGCCACAATCTCCACTCCTCCTTACATGTATAGTAAAAAAAAACTCCAAAACTTCTGAAAATCCTGCCATAAATCAGACACTTTAAGCCGCTAAACAATCTCAAATAAAGGCTGCAAAATATTAGAGGGACCGATTAGATGGATACTTTATTGATCCTTTGCAGAAAATTACAGTTATTATATATTTATTAAATGTTTTAAACTACAGATTATATGTTCATGATGAAACTATAAGAGTGTGTCTTTCTTAAACACAGATGTTGATGATGTATCATGTTTGAAAACACTTGATTATGAGTTCAGCGACGTCATTTAGGATTGTTTTTATATCATGAAGCATCAAATCACATGAACCCTATGAAAGACCCCTCCTTACTTTTTTTTTTACATCCTTTTTATCTCTCTTTTTGTGTTCAGCTCAGCACTACGGGTAAAAAATGGCGGAGAATTCTTCGTCCACATCCAGTGATTTCCTGCTCTACAGGTGTCATGACATCTACTTCGCCAGCATGTTACTGAAGTCCATCATCGTCCTTTCACTGTCCACTTCTGTCCTCTACCTGGCCTTCCAAAAATGGCGACAGCAGCGCTCCTTCAGAACAGTGAGCCACTCTGACATCTTCACCTACCACCTGGCTGTAAATCAGTTCTTTTCAGGTATTAGTACCTTTTGCCTTTTTTTTGGAACATTCAGTCAAAATATACTGAGCTTTTTGGGGGGATTCTATGGTTTGTTCATCACTTTCTGCTGTGAGATGTTCTTTTATGTCCTGATGTGTGTGGATCGTTACCTGGCTGTTGTTCACCCTGTAACCTACCAGGGTTTGAGAAATCCTCGTGGAGTCCGGATCAGAAATATCAGCACTGGGTGTGTCTGGCTACTAAGCTGTGCACTAAGTGGTTTTTATGCAGACAACTCAAGCAAAACCAGTCCCATTGCAATGCTTTGTGTTTTGTTTTGTTTCATCATAGTCGTAGCATTTTGCAGCATCTCCGTTCTTGGTGCTCTGATTCGTCCAGGTCCAGGAGAAGGTGGCAGAGAAAGGGTCGACCAATCAAAGCAGAGAGCTTTCCACATCATCACAGCCATATGGGTTGTGATGTGGTTGTGTTTTGTGGAGTACCTGTTTATTAATGTCTTGGATCTAACATCTCTGCTGAGTCTGACTGACACCTGTTTTATGAAATCAAGTCTAAGCTGGTTTAGTCTTCCCTCTGCTTTGGTTTCACCTTTTTTATATTTTCACAAAGAAGGAAAACTATCATTCCACCATTTTCATTTTAAGTAAAATCCCCTTGTTTTTTGGCATGGTTTTGCTTTAATGATGTGGTACCAGACCTTTTTCCTCATTGACAGCAGTACAAATTGGAGGTACAACTTGAGGAATTGGCTCAGGTTTCTCTGATCCTTCAGGTTTAGTTTTTTTTTTTTTTATTTAACTGCAGCCTTTATTTGGGTCCATCACAACATTCTTTGGTCAAGACTTGAACATGGTGTTGGTCTCAAAGGCTCAGTTCTGTTGTGGATTATATCTTATTTGTGTGAGAGGTCTTTTCCTGTATTCATGGGGAAATACTCCTCTTCCTCAGCCCCTATTTGCTGTAGTGAACCTCAAGAATCCATTTTTGGTTTCTATTCTGTTTTCCCATTATATGCTGCCTTTAGAATCAATATTCATACAGTGCAGTATGTCTGTTCAATGTTATGCTGATGACACCCAGATATTTTTTACTTTTAAATTGGCTTCCACTGCAGCCTCTGCTTAACTGTCTACATGATGTTAAAACACCAAACCTTTTGACCCTGAATGAAAACAATGAATTTATTGTTTGAAAACGGTACTCCTTTCAAAGAGTTAACTGATATTCTTGGCCCTCTTAGTCCCCATTGCTCCCCTGCTGTCAATATTTATAGTCTGGTGCTGCCTCTGCAGATTATCATGCAAAGTAAGGATGTCCTGAGCCAATCACAAGTTTTGGATCAGGTTCATTTAAGTGTCAATAAACTGCATTTCTGGCCTGATTTTAATACCCATAGTTCACATATTCTTCAGTATGTAGTAAGTATCCTGTCAAACCAGTAAACTTTAATTTATGATGATATTCTTTGTTGTCATGTGAGCACATGACCTCTGTTTGTTTGCACCAAAATGTTTTTTGTTATTGACGTGTTTTAGGTATCGCCTTTTTATTTTATTTACACTGTACAGTTATATTTGACCCATTCTGGCAAATAAGTCACAATAAGATTTTTTTTTTTAAATTGAGTTATTATTAGTTTCTAATTCTCTGTCTCAAAAGCTTTAAAATGATGTTTTGTTTACAAGACTTCCAGTTTGAAAACTTGTTTTTTTATTGGTCTAGAATGATGTAATCAGAAATTCCACTCTTGTATTGATAATATCTGTTGAAAAACTTCAATTTAAAAGTAGATTAATCAGATTATATGTTATCTAATATTTTATCTCTTTTTCCCACTGCAGCTTGAGATCATTCTGCCAGCATGGGTCACATTTTACGGTCATGTTTTAAATTTTATGTGTAGATGTCATGCAAGGTGTCATGAAATATCCACATCGTGTTGTGATTAACCCTCAAGGCACCTTAGAGGACCAAACATGTACATTCTGCTTATCTGCCATTTTTGATTCTTAATATATCAGTCAGCATAAAGACTAATTGCATGAAATTTGGCCAGGATTTGTTTCTTTATATATATAGTTTTTATTCCATGACCCCCTCTGTTATAACATTTATAGAATAGTATATTTGCACAAAGCATACACTCTTTACTTTAGGGACTGGTTTGGTCCCATTGACTCCCATTAGAACCCCATGTTTTTGATATACTGTAATCCTGACATATTATAATGCTTTTTCTACGTATACGTAATAAATCATTGAATGACCCCCCAGAGGTAGCAGAGCTTCATTACAGAAGGTTTCAATGGAGGTCTGCTTCTCTTACCGTGCAAAATGCATGGCAGTAAAAACGCTGAGCACCACAAACTGGTCTTGGTGTGTTAGGATTGATATAAAAGAGTGGTGGAAATGTTGTTTAGAGTATATTTCTGTGTGTGAAATTAAAGTCATCAATATCCAAATAGGGACTGTTTTTTTTCTTGACAGGAGAGACTCCTCTCTCCCATTGAATGCATGGTATAACAGTGCATGTTTGAAGTCAGCTGGAATAGTTTGCAGCTTTTTCTGGCTGCTCATTTCTGCAGCAGGCACCTATGAACAGAACCTGACACAGGACAGCATCTTAAAATTAAAGAGGAGCTAAGAGGAGCATCGTGAGCGCCTGCACACAGAAGGAGGCTTTCCATTGGCTGCAGTCCAGACACGTTCTGATTGGTCGTGGAGAACCTGGTCATCCCCTGGTTGTTGCACCAATAACTGCTCAGGAATGTTGGAGATATTCTTCTGGACATCGGATGGGTGCTCCATCCTTTTCTCATCTACAGAACATCTCTGGACTCCAGCCGTCAGTCCTCAGATCTGTTTGGATGCTGGAATGGAGTCTGGTTTGTAAAACTCTTCTCTCTGACGTGCAGAAGACAGATTTCTGCAGGTGCAGCAGCTGTATCGAGTCTAGTTGAGCTTCCTGCAGTTCTGATGGACCAGCTGCAATAAATAAACAGACAAACATGCTGTGAGTGGGAGCTCTCAGACTCTGTTAAAGAATGAGTTTGTTCTCCCTTGGCAACAAATGTAATAAACCTTTATTCTTAACAAGATTCTCAGTTTGAGCCTGGATTCATTTTTTTTCCACAACAGAAAAGTGTCCTTGGGTTTCATGAAAGGCACAATATAAATTACATTTATTACTGTTTATTATTAATATTCAGGGTGAAGGGGGCTTTAGCTTTCTCTGGGTGTGATTTAGAAACAAATATTGCTGCTTTATATTCTAATGATTAGATCTGAGTCTGCATGTTTTCAGTCTAAGTGCTTTAAACTTGTATAAAACTCAACTTTTTCCAATCATTGATGCAATAAACAAGCTCCTACAGGTTTTAGGATTAAAAAGAAGAGACCAACATTTGATGTGTTGATCATGATTTCTACCAGAAGTAGTGTGAGATTAAATAAACACTGTTAATGATTCAACACAAAAATAAGGATTTAAACTGAACACAAGCAGCCCTGCTAATATTAATACATGTATGATGTGTCAACATGTTATGTACACACAGTTTATAAATGCTGCAGAATTTGGCTAAACGTGTTTAATTTGATGGCTTGTTGTGTCATGCAAACAACCCGGTTCTGATGGTGACAAACGAGCCTCATCATCATCACGGCACATTTGGACAGAGCAGCAGACCGTGAGGTCGGACAGGACCGGATCAATCAGACAAAAACTCAACGAGGTGGGAGTTATGGGCATTCCACTTTATAGTTTTAGGATTTTCCATGAATTTCCTTTTATTCTATTTTGTTTTTAATTGTATTACTTTTGTGTTTTCTTTGCTGTTTTCTGTTTTATACTGTTTGTTATGTTGAGTTTCCTCTGTGATAAAAGTTCATTGAGCTTCAAAAATAAAAGGAATATAAGATTTAATATCACTGTAAACACTGAAGCACATGAATGTTTTCCAGTAGATCACCAAATAATGTTCTGAATACATGAATGAGTGAATTAACGTGTCTGTTTTTTGCTTATTTTGGTCAGTATGTCGGCCAACTCTTCCTCCACCTTTAATGATCTTCTGGTCGACTCCTGCTTCAGAGCAGAAAACATGGTTGTCATCACCAGTACCATGATGGCAGTTAAAACCGTCCTCGTCCTCTCTCTGTCCATCTTCGTCCTCTTCCTGGGTCATCAACAATGACGGCAGCGCTCCTTTAAATCGGCGAGCCACTCAGATGTCTTCTCCTACCACCTGGCTGTGATCGAGCTCTTCTGGGGCTTTGGTTTTGTCTGTTTTGTTTGTGGCTTCTTCTACCAAGAACACCCACTGTTAGGATTGTTCAGACTGTTATCCTGTTCTTTTCCCTACTTCGGAGAGGTGTTTTTCCACCTGCTGACCTGTGTGGAGCGTTACCTGGCTGTGGTTCACCCCGTCACCTACCTGTCGTTAAGAAACGCCCGAGGAGTCAGGATCAGAAACATCAGCATCGGCTGTGTTTGGCTGCTCTGCTTCGGACTGACAGTCCTGCAAAGAGACATATCAGCAAATTATACATTCATCGTAATGCTTTCCATTATGGGAGCTTCCATCGTAGTCGTAACTGTCCTCAGCTTCTCCGTCCTCCGTGTTCTGGTCCGTCCAGGACCAGGGGACGGTGGAAAGGAAAAGGTGGACCAGCTGAAGCAGAGAGCGTTCCACACCATCTCAGCCATATCCAGCATGCTGTGGTTGTGGTTTGTGGGACTCTTTGTTTGCTATGCTTTCAGTAAGTCATCTATGCTGAGTAATAATGACGCCTGTATGTTTTTAGGAGGCGTAAACTGGCTTAATCTGCCCACCAGTTTAGTGTCACCTCTGCTGTATCTGCACAGAGCAGGAAAACTGTCCTGTACCTTTTTTAAATGTTAGTAAAAACAAAACTAGCAGCTGAATTTGGATGCATTTATTGTTGTTTTTGCTTTAGTAAGCTTCAAATATGCACCCCCATGCATCAAAGTCTGGTAAAAGCTGCATCTCCCTCCATCCTGATGATAAATACAGATGTGTGGTTTATCAGCCCCATGTCAGCACCTTTGTGGACATTTCTGGCCAGTACGGGGCTTGAACCTGTGACCTTGGCGTTATTAGCACCACGCTCTAACCAACTGAGCTAACCGGCCTTCGGTGGAGAAGAGTCCCCCCCCACACAGACACACACTTACACTTCCTAAAGACTGTACCCATATGGGTGTTTAAGACAACTGAGTCTTCAGTCAGAAAACAGAAAATAATTTGTTCATTTCTCAGTACAAGTACACCAAAAGTACACGTTTACCACAAGTATGGTGGCAGACAGGGTTACAAGTTTCATTAAATTGAAGATTAACGAAGTCTGATCTGTTAAATAAGTTGTAGTTCTCCTTTCTCTGACTGATTTAACTTCTTCATGGTCCTTAAAAGCCTCAGAAACGTCCATCAATGTGTTTCCTGCTGTCTGGGTTTGAGGCATGATGTTGTTTTCAGCAGCAAACTAGAGAAATAAAAGGAAATTAAGACAAATGCACCTAGAAATGCTGTTTTTTTATGTTTTCTACATTGTTTTAATATTACATTTATTTAACTGTTTGTTTACTTGTTTTAATAGTTGAGCTTTTTAATGTGTACCTTTTTACAAAACTCTGTGTTTTATTGTTTTATAACTTATTATTTACTTATTATTTATATAACTATTATTTATTTATTTTAGCACGTTTGTTGTTGTTATATACAGGCACGGTTAGTGTGAAACTTCAGGACCAGAACTGTTTGGATAACTCTGAGAATCTCAAACGTCTTCAACCTTTTTCTGCTCAACATAACAAAAAGATTAAAACAAGTTTTATCTGTTTCCAGGATTAAAGCAGCTTGTTAATAAGATTATAGTGACTTTTAACAGTCAGAGACAAAGAAATGGAGGCTGTAGCTGCCATAAGACTTCATCTGTATTTTATTATATTAGCAGGAAATTCAGTAATATGTGATAAATTAATATGAAATAAATGTGAAATTCAGTAGATGTTTGTGGTGCGTGGAAGATAAACTGCTTATCCTCTCACACCACCATGTGGACAACTTTTATATCACATAAACTATCTGTGAGGTATCTTTTTTAACTAACTCTTTTCTCTGTGCCATGATTAGACCAGCCATCTTTCAATAAGACGATCAATCACCCTTCTCTTTATGAAACATGTAAGTAAATGTGTTCCTGTCACTCAGAGACATTAACCTGATAAATCAGCTGATCAGTCATAAACGGAGGTTTTTACAGCAGCGACTGACTCATTAAGTCATACATTAACACATACATTCAACGTCGTTTGAATAACCACCAGGTTTTGCCTACAGGTGATTTGAATCTTGTCAAACGTAATGAATGTTATAATAAATCACAGCCTTATGATGGAAATATGGAAAAACTGCTTCAAATAATAAAACACATGAAAAACTCAGACTTTGTTGTCTACTTGCATGTAAAAAGACAGATAGATACTTTATAAGCATCTATATTTATAGTTTCTGTAGAAATTATTGCATCCATGTTTACTTTATTAGTTCTGTTAATGATTACGTTTGATGGTAAAAACTAAATCTGTGATTTGGTTTTGTGTTATTGCACATATTTAGTTTGGTTGGATGGATGGATGGATGGATGGATGGATGGATGGATGGATGGATGGATGGATGGATGGATGGATGATGGAAGGATGGACAGATGGACGGACGGACGGACAATGGATGGATGGATGGATGGATGGATGGACCCAATCTGAACGACCCAATCTGACGCTGTGGACCCGCCTTCAAACCAACCCTGCCTGAGGAGGAGCGTCCGGACTGAGTCTGCTTCGGTGTCGTGAACAGACGGCACGTTTACTTCAGAACCACAGGAATAAATCCAGGAAAAACAGGTGAGCTTCTCTTTCATTTCATATTATTTGTTTCCTTCTTCTTATCTCTGTTTTCAGTTCGTTTTCAGGCAGTTCTTAGCTTGAAATCCATGAGGAAAAATTAAATACTTGATAGCAGATACATTTGTCAGTCAGGGTTTTGTAGTTTTTTTGATTAAATATCTGTTTTTGCATCCATCAGAATAACCTAAAGTATATTTTCCTCCACAGCTCATTTACAGTAAACATGGCTGATAACTCCACATCCAGTCACCTTCAGTACTCCAACTGTAATGACTTTATTTTGGGCATACGTGTCATTAAAACCATGGTCCTCCTCCCTCTCTGCTCCTTCGTCCTCCTGCTGGGCCTCCAAACATGGCGGCAGCAGAGCTCCTTTAAAAGCCACTCGGACCTCTTCACCTTCCACCTGGCTGCCATGGAGCTCATCTGGGTCTGTGGGTTCTTCTGTGTCCTTTCTGAACACCTTCCCTTCTCCAAAATAGGATTCTGTGCTACTCTTGTTACTTTCTATGGGGAGATCATGTTTCATGTTCTGACCTGTGTGGAACGGTACCTGGCCGTGGTTCACCCCGTCACCTACCTGGGACTGAAAAGCACCCGTGGGATCAGGATCCGAGGCCTCACCATCGGCTGCGTTTGGCTGCTGTGCTTCGGACTGGCCTGCATGAATGTAGGCGTGGACTCCAACTACGACACCATCCCGCTGCTGTGCCTCTTGGTTCTCTCCATCATAGCCACATCTTTCTGCAGCTTCTTCGTCCTCTGGGTTCTGATTCGTCCAGGGCCAGGGGGCGGGGAGAAGGACAGGATTGACCAATCGAAGCAGAGGTCTTTCCGTACCATAATGTTTATTTGGAGCGTGCTGTGTTTGTGGTTTGTTGTTCTCCTTCTTCAGGTTTTTCTGTCCCAGTCCCCTCTGCAGAGCGCCACTGCTGAATGCATCACAAAGGCAACTTTAAACTGGTTTAATCTGCTCAGCAGTTTAGTGTTGCCAATGTTGTTTCTTCACCGGGTTGGGAAACAATCATGTTGCTGTAATAAAAGGCAGTGAGGAGTTGGGTGGAGTATCTCTGCAGAAATACAGCCATCCTGCTGATGTTTCCTTCTGTTTTACAACTGAAGAGGTTTTTTTATAAATGCAATCATTGTGAAAATGTACAGAAATAATGTGGTTTTGTAAATTTGGGGATGTAGTCTTTTGTGTTTTATGTTGTACCTACAATTAAACAATAATAAAATCATATTTATGTATCTGATTCAGAATTGAATACCAAGTTTGCCCCTCCACCATAAAACAGAGCAGAAAAATAAAAAACATGAAGTGGAACTGAAAAACTAAATAAAAGGAACAGGAAGTTTCATTTCCTTGTCAATAATTCTGATAAAGTTCCATAAAAGGTGGATTATAAAAAACAAGCCTGTTTTTGTGCATTTTTATTTTCAGGTAAAATATTTAAATCAGGTTTCAGCATTTAACTGCTGAGATACAAAAAGCTTAAAGATTCAGAGGCTGCGTTGAATAAAAAAGTTTGTCTTTAATGTTTGGTAAACTCTTGTTTGTGTTTATTTTTTGCTTTTGTTCAATTGCTGTTACTGAACATTTTCTTAATAACTGTATGCTTCAATAAAAATCACAAAGTTTAACTTCATTTTCTTTATTTAAAATGCTGAACAGGTTTATAAGTGATCCGTCATAAATATTTGTGTTGGTTTATACAAAACTTTCTTGGAGCTTTAAGCTCTGCAGATTAATAGAAACACAAAAAAACAATCATTTTAATTTTGTTTATGGGGTAAATTTTCCTTTTAAGATAATAAATATTGCCTGACTGAGGAGAAACTGAAGGGAAAAATAAAGTTTTTGCTGCAAATAAAGTCTTAATGATAGTTTAACTAAAAGCTGTGAGCTGTGGAGGAAAACCAGCTGTTGCGTGTTTACAGTGATTGATCGGTTTATTAATTACTTTTATTGTTTGCATCATGCAAAGTTCTGGATCTGATTTATGAGTCCAACGCTGGCAGGAACAGAGGAGTTTCTGCAGGTCAGCAGGAAGCCGCCGAGCTTAGAGACGGGACAATCAGGACAATCAGGACAATCAGGACAATAAGACAATCAGGACAATAAGACAATCAGGACAATAAGACATACTCTTGACCAGGTGGGCAACTTTTAGTCATTTTCAGTCAATAATTGTTTTTTAAAAAACTTGGTTTCTTTTTTTAACCTGGGGTGTGACTAACGGGCTTTCAACTGACTCCTGACATTTATTCATTACTAACATTTATGAATAAAAACACAGCTTGTTATTTGTATTTATTTAGGTTTTCTTCTTTTAAGTTTTAAGATTTCAAGTAGAATATTGCACATTTATTTAACTTGATAACTACATGATTTTAGTTTTAATATTTGACCAACAACTCCTTTCTTATGTACAGAAAAACCTGTAAATATTAGGAATAAAAATATAAGTTTAAACAGCTGCTGTTGTGAAGCAGTATTACATGTTTTCTTTTTACTCATGTGAGGTTTTCCTTTTTGGTTTTCAGCAGAAAACTCTGTTAACTTCTGTTGATTATTCTTTTTAATCTAAAAGGCAACTGGACTCTTTGTTTTGTTTTTGTTTTGGTGTTTTGCTCGTCATAGAGACTTTCTCGGTTCAAGCTGAGAAATGTGCAGCTCAGAGCTTCAAAATGGCTGCAAGTTGCTCCGTCTTTGCTCGTTGAACTCACGTGCAAATCACAACATGACTGTTGGAAAGGATTCTTGGTTTCAACTTTCCAGAACTTAGGACGCAGTGCTGACTCAGATCCAGTTTTGTTCCCTAAAGTTGACCAAACTGTCACTGCCACGCGTGTTGGTGGCACATTTGCTGATCATTTGTTTTGCTCGTCTGTTCTTCTTTGATTTACAGGTTTAAAATAAATCCAGAGGCAATGTTGGTCAACTCCTCATCCATCTCTAATGACTATCTGGCGTACCGCTGCATCACTTCAAAGGTCAGCCTCTTCATGTCCACTGGCACCACGATAATAAAAATGCTCCTCCTCCTTTCTGTTTCCTCCTTCGTCCTCTACCTGGCTCACCAAAGATGGCGGCAGCACCGGTCCTTTAAAACAGTGAGCCACTCCGACCTTTTCACGTTCCACCTGGCTGCCATGGAGCTCACCTGGGTCTTTGGGTGCTTCCTCTTCCTTGCTGGTGTGTACACAAATAACTCAGATTTATTAACAACATCAAAATATATCTGTTACGTCCCTTTCTACGGAGAATTGTTTTTCCACCTGCTGACCTGTGTGGAGCGTTACCTGGCCGTGGTTCACCCCGTCACCTACCTGTCGCTAAGAAACGCCCAAGGAGTCAGGATCAGAAACATCAGCATCGGCTGCACCTGGCTGCTCAGTGTTGGAATCACAATCATGATTAAAAATGCAGAACCACACTACTCGGCCATCCTGATATTCTGCTTTTTCGTTTTCTCCATTCCGGTCATATTATTCTGCAGCATTTCTGTTCTCTGGGTTCTGATTTGTCAAGGACCAAAGGACAGGGGCAAGGAGAAGAACGGGGTGGTCCAATCAAAGAGGAGAGCTCTCTACACCATCACAGTCATATCCAGTGTGGTGTGGTTGTGGTTTGTCGGGGTTCTGGTTGGCATGGCGTTGAGTGAGTCTCCTTCAGTGAGCACAGATGTTGAATGTTTGGTGAAGGCGAGTTTAGCGTTGTTCGACCTGCCTTCATCTTTGGTGTTATCTCTCCTGTACCTACACAAGACCCGGAAACTGCTCTGTTGCAGAGCCCAGTAGGTTTTAGTCCATTTTATAGACACCGATTTGCTTGACATTGTGTAACTTAATTACAAAGTCGTTTGTAAAAACAAATGTGTAATCAAAAATGTGAAATGCAAGATTTTCACATCCATCCATTTTCTTATGAATGTCCATCATCAGGTCACAGAAACAACAGGTCCAAAATGGAAACCCAGACCCTGTCCTCTCCTCCGGGGGGATCCCATGGTCCTCCCAGGCCACAGAGGATATAAGATCCCCCCAGTGAGTCCTGAGTCCATCCCCAGCTGTCCTGGCAGTGGGAGGCTTCTCCATTTTAGTTATTGTGAAATGATCCACGGCACTGGTTCCCAAAGTTGGGGTTGAAACAATCTCCATGATCAACTTACATGTAAGAATGTTTTAGGCATGTTTTCATTGTTACAAAGCATAAAAACTGCAGTCATGTCTGAATGGAAATGATATTGTGGATATTAAGACTGCTGGAGATAGGCACCATCTCCCCGTGACATGGATGGATGGATGGATGCATGGATGGATGGATGGATGGATGGATGCATGGATGGATGGATGGATGGATGGATGGATGGATGATGGATGGATGGCTGGATGGGTATTAAGACCATTTATACTGTCATTACACCTTGGTTTAATAGCTTCAATAAATAGGGTCATCAGAGCAAGCCTCTGTCATTTTGTGGGTCAAACGCTGCAAAGTTTGGGAATCACAGATCTGCAGGACTGCCTCCAGAGTTCTTCTTCATAAACTTTCGAGTCTTTATTATCGTGGGTAAAAAAAGGGTCCCTACAATACAGAAACACACACACACACACACACAGAGGTAACATGGTGTTTGCTCTAAATGATGATGAAATTTGAATACTGTATTCAAATCCAATGTTCATTTGTGAAGTATAAATCTACTGATGTAAAATGATGTGTTAAACTGACACAAAAATCAATAAATGTATACATGTTGTGTGTAAAAAAGGATGTTTATGCATGTAGAAAAGATAATGAACAGAACTTAATATCAGTGGAGACAGTGAGCAAAGCTGTGCCCAAAGTTAAAGACATGTTCTGTAGCCAGAACGTGTCCTTCACCCTGAAGGACACGTTCTAAATGCTCCATGATCCATCCATGTTCTAACAGGTTGTATGATCTAAGCAGGGTCATCATCCAGTCCACAGGAGGCCTGTGATCCCTGACTAATAAAACATGTAACCTCTGTATTGGTTCTTTTTCCAACCTTAACCATGTTTTTGTTTGTTTGTTTTGTTTCGTAAATATCTGAACCTGAACTATTTACTCCTTTTGGGCACTTTTTCATTGGGGAATGGAGGTAAAATCACACAGAAGATTCAATGTAATCCTTATAAAAAACATTCAGTAAAGACGTCATCAGTAGACTGATGACTTGTCCCTAACACCCAGCTCCTCCTGTCTGGTGTTTTGTGTTTTTGTGTTGTGTCTCTTCTCAGTGTGCTGATAATAAGGAGTATAATTGGAAACTAATGGGCTTTTATTAAAGTTCTCAAAGTCTGATTTAACTCTGATGATGAGCAAAACAACAAAATCAAAAAGAATCCATATGAAGGTTGGTAAGTTTGTTCACTTTTATATTATGTTGTGTTGTATTATCAGTCGTGGAAACCTTCCTGTGTCAGGGAGCAGGGGTTTGGGTTCTCTTTCTCCACTAGAGGGAGCCATGGAGCCACATCCAGAGGACGGGTCTTCCACTGATTGCTCTCACCTGGGTCACATTACCACTCACCAAGCCACAGGAGAAGAGGGGACTGCCAGTCGTTCAACGCCTGAGTGTTCACCTTTATGGTTCTCTAGCCGCCCTTCCTAGAAGTCTCTTGTCTCCCTGAGTAATCGTCTCAGTTTGTTTGTAACCAGGTACTCCTTGTGATCTACAAGCCATTCGTTCATATCCCACGTCCCTTTCTGGGTTCTCAGCATTCATCGTCTGATTCATGGTTCCTCTTCCACGACTGGCAGCCGTTACCTCCTCTTATCAGGCCCTCGCTCTGCGAAGACCTGTCCGCCCTCCAACCTTCACCATCTATCGGCCTCCTCTGGACTCTAACAGGATCGCCTCTCGGACCCAAGTCCATCAAACTCCTCTCACCTCCTCCTGGCAGACCAACAGCTCTCCCTTCCTCTGTAAGTCGTCCATCTACCAAACCTTTCCATCCAAGTTTTACAAATACTCACCATCTCCGCTTCAGTTTCAGTGATCCAGTGTTCCTTCACTGTTTCCCAGGACAAGAACTCGTACATTTATCATTTGTTCTGCTTTCCGAGATTCTCTGCATGTGGGTCAAATACATCTCTAAAACCATGACACTTTGAAGTCCAATAAACTGGAGAATCAAACTGTTAGCTCATAATCTAGTCAGAATTATACTATTTCTCCAAAAGGAGGTTTTTAGAGAACAGATATTATTTGTTCCTATAAACCTTTCCACAGAACCCAACTAAATCTGAACTGTTTCTTTAAGTTATGAAACATTTATCTATTAAAGTGATTAATGCTCTTCCCTTTAATCAGAGATTTAAATACAAACCAAACCAAACAGCAAACTGCCAATAAGGAATCAATGTTTTATTTCAGTGTTGAGTGTTTCTGAATATCGACATATGAGCCTCGACAGTAAACAGACGTGACACACACCGAGGGAAACGAGCCGACTGCAGATGTTCTGAACAAACAGCTGCAGCTCAAGGCAAAACAATCCTTATTTGTGACAGAACGCAGATTTCCCTAAAACCAAAAATGGTTTTAACCAAAGCTAGTTAGCATTAAAGGGGTCCTTCTAATTACAGACTGAAGAAATTAGATTTTTGCCATTAAATCGTAGTGAGTTGAAGCCACAGGTAACAAAAACAAACTTTTTATCTCATCAGTCAATCAGAAATGCAGTGGTTACCATTTTTTAGACTGGCTGGCTTATTTATCTTTGAAAACATGACTTTATTTTGACAAAGAAGACAAACTTGACAATGAAATGTTTCCACAGAGAGTCCAATCCCACTTTGATTCAGGTTACATGATGAAATGTATCAAAAGAAGATGGGCACTTCAGAATTTCAATGCACAAGGTGGAAAACAATCACATCAGCAAAGGGTTAATTACATCCAGGAGGGAGAGAGTTAATAAACTGAGTTTTACCTTGATATGATTGTTTTATCCTGCTTTATTAAAACTGAAAGTTATTCTGTGATTAAAGGTTGTTCTGAGTAATGAAAATAATCCAGCTCAAAGTCGATGTGACTTAAAGGCTGGCTGATCAATTTAAAAGCCGATGAAGATGCTTTTTAGAATTTCAGTTGTTATGCAGTGATTTTCTACATTTAATTGGTCAAATCTTTGCCCCGGCATCATTTTCTTTGATGCTCTGTGTTAATGTAACTGTAAATTGGTTGGTGAAATGCTGAAAAATGAACTTTGACGGCACTAAACACGTTCGCAGACCAGTCGTGGTACGATATAGGTCCAGTGCAACGGATGAAACCAGATAATAACCAGAAGGCAGGCTGACACTACCAGGACAGTGTGAATGATTCAAACAGGCAATGAATGATCTGAAATTTGTAGAAATTAATCTGCCAATAAGACACAATGTCTCTGAAGTCTGTAAAACTGTCCCTAAACTGCTGATACGTACGTGAACACATCTATGGTTTCCATTGTTTTATGTGATTAAGCTGCGTTTTTATAAAGGAGCTTTTTTCTATACAGCTGGAAAAAAACCTCACCGACCAGATGAGAATGAAATGCTTTCAATAAATGTTGGAACATTTAGGCTAAGATAGAAGATGGCCATAACAGGGAGACTAATGACACCAAGATATTAATCCCTTTTTTTATTTTTACCCTCAAACTAAGTTACACACACCCATAAATCCTGGTAAATTTTGTAGCATATCGCTCCCTGAATGGTCTGCATATGTTACCTGTTCGGTGCAACATGTATTTTAATAGGAGGTAATCAGACTTCTTGGTGTTCTTAAACGCTTCGATGTTGAGTTTCCTTCTTTTCATGCAGGTCGAGTTAGCATGACTTGGATGATGAAGATTTTCCAGAAAGGTATGTTTGACAACCACATGATGGCATAAGCATGCTTCTACAACACTGAGATATGCTTTGAAAGAAATGACAGGACCTGTGGAGTTCTACAGTTAGACGACATCACTTCACGGACCTCCGGAGGGAATCTAGAACCTCAATCTGAACGTTCCAGAGTCCCCCGGAAACTAATATGTGTAAAGATTTTACTGATTCCAACTGTGTTGATTACTTTGACGTGTTTACCTGATATCATTAAAGGTGTTCTCACAAATATATAGAATAGATTTATAGAGCTTTGTTGTTTGTTTTGTCCTTGCAGCTGTTGAAGAAAAGAAAAGATCCCACAAGCGGAGCACAGAGACGGTGCTGCTCGTCGAAGCCACCTCAGTCCGTTCAGACAATTAGTTTGTTTTAAGCAGCTGTTTTTTACGATGAACCAATTGTTTAAGATCTTTAAAGGATTCTAGTTTATGAGAAGAAATAAACATTCTATAGTAAAACAATCTTTATGTACAAAGATTAAGCAACAAGCTAAAAGTGGTCCGTGTCTTTGGCCCAACCCTTTGTTTTTATTCTTCAGGTACAGTCAGTGCCCCCTTTCTTCAGAGGGGTCAATGGGTAGAGATTATCTGAACATCCAAATGGTCCCTTAAACCCTCTGGTTGAATCATTGCACGGCCATCTTTCCTTCTACTCTGACACGAACATCAGGACAGTCGGATTGGATGATGATTATTACATGCCCATTCTGGATAGAAGCCTTGTCATGAAATCAATGAAAATCTGATTAAATCAGTTCCCTTCATTTATTGTCTGCACTCGCTTGGTCCTGTTCAGGGTCAGGAGATGGTGGTCAGTGGGCGAGAGGCGAGGGACACCCTGGACAGACCGCCAGTCCATCACAGGACCACATAGAGACAAACAGCCATGCATAAATACAGCCACGCTTAGGGCCAATTTAGAATCACAAGTTAACCTAACATGCATGTTTCTGGGCAATGAGAGGAAACCAGAGAAAACTCCTGCATGCACAGGGAAATCATGCAAATGTTCCACAGCTCAGGTTCCAACCAAGGACCTCCTTTAACAAATTCCTCATCACATTTTTTTCATTATTTTAAATATTTACATCCCCAAAAACAACTTCTCTTGGACCAGCTGACTGTTAAGTGTCCTGCTTGAAGACAAACTAATTCTAGCTGAAGAATAACGTAATACTAATTCTAGATTCCAAAAGTTAAACCATGGAAGAAAGCCCATAAAGTAAGAAATAATAATGTGTAAAGACTAAACAAAGTATTGAACTTGGACCACTTTTAGCTTATTGACCTTTTTTGTCGATTTCATACAGAACAAGGCAGAACTTTAGAAAACTGTCAACAAATCAAACCATTCTCACCAAATGACATCCACATCCACGTATCCATGCCATCAGCGTTTTGATCTGTTATCCAACATTCACAACTTTGTACATTTAAGATGCACTGGTTTCTAAAAGACACTTTCTTTTCTTCGTCTTGGTTTTTCACGTTCAGTCAATCCTCCACTGATCGACCAAAACCAAACTGGAAGATGGACATCTTGATCATATTAATCCATTTTTGCACATTTGTCTTGACTTGCATCACTCTTGCATCCCTTGATAACACTTCCTTTTCTTTTCTTTCCATGCTTTCTCAGTCCTCCTGAAGAGCTTTCCTCTTTACAATCATCACAAGTCCAATAGAGTCATGATGGAAAGCAAACCTTTTTCCTTTTTTTCTGTCCATCCATGGTACCAGTAAAACCAGCATCATGACTTTCATCTTTTCCCTTTAACCGTTGCTCCTCTTGTCCACCTTTCTTCTGCTTGGCAGCCGTTATCATTGCAGGTAGCGGTAGACTTTGAAGCAGTGGTTTCCAGAGTCGGCGACCACAACGTGTCCATCAGAGGTCAGAGCCAGACCTTGAGGTCCATACAAAGGGTCCGCCGATGTGTTGATGTACGACAGGAAAGAGCCGCTGCCATCAAAAACCTGAGAAAGTTTGATACCAGATGATAAATGGATTAATGATTGGGATATTTTGTTACTTCATGCTGTTGAAGCCTGTGGACTGATGCTGTACCTGTATTCTGCTGTTGCCCCAATCAGCTACAATGATGTTTCCATTAATATCCACCGCCACGCCTGTAGGAGCATTGAACTGGCCGTTTCCTTCTCCGTTTGAGCCAAACTTCAACACCAGCTCCCCCTCGGGGGTAAAAACCTGACCACACAAAGACATCAGATATCTCTCAGGTTCTGTCACATCAGGCTGTTTGCCTAAAACCGTCTGATTATTGGCATTATTTTCTTCTCTAATGAAAGAGGAAGGAAATGCAGTGTGTTGAGCACCTTGACAGAGTGGTTATGGAAGTCCGTTATGATGATCTCATTGTTTTTGTTCACTGCTGCGAAGTGTGGACCTTCAGGACAGAAACACAAACAACATCAGATGCTTTAATTTCAGATGTCTTAAAGCTTTAACATATTTTAATGTTACTTGGGGTTAGGGTTAGCTATGATTACAAAGTCCTGGTCTGGGACTGAGTGGACCCTTACAGACAGGAACATAACAACACCGAGGGTTTACTGTCGGTACTGCAGCTAAAATCAACTTTTCCTCTTTTAATGTTTCATTTTGTCTCTTTTTTCCAGCAGAAAATCCATCAAAGTGATTAAAATCTTGCAAAGATTAGATCTATGTTACCATTATTTATCAAGTTAACCCAGTTCTTGCAGAACCTGGATCAGATTCATAAGATTTAAAGCAGTAAAACAGAGAAAGTCCAAATCTTCAGGAAGCAGTTTGCACACAGCCCATTAAAGAAATGTATATTCTGACAGTTGAGGAGTGATTCTTGGCTTCTTACCTGCGAACTGCTTGTCTCCGTTGCCTCGGCTACCAAACTTTGTGATGAGTTTTCCAGTCAGCTGGAAGATGAAGACGGTACACGCCTTGTTGTCAACGACGATCACGTGACCGTTTTGATCCACGGACACGCCCTTCGGCCCCATGAGTCTACCAGAGCCGAGCTTTGCCTGGGGGGGGGCACCAAATACAACAGTGAAGGTAACGCTGCCTTATGGATGAGAGAGAACATCAAACAGTCTAAACACCCTACCTTGAATTTGCCTTCGCAGGTGAAGATGCTGACCCATTTGTTGTCATAGTCGGCAATGATGATGTCACCGCTGGGGTGCACGGCGACACCCGTTGGCCGCTGCAGTTGGCCCGGAGACCGCCCACGTACCCCGAAACGACTCTTAAATTCACCTTCATTGGAGAAAATCTGCAAACATGACAGATTTATGAGCCTGTGAACAAAGTTTTAGCCATGAATGTTCTCAGCAGCAGACAAACGATACCTGAACACACTGATTGTTGCTGTCGGCGATCAGTATCCTGCCGGTGGAGGAGGCAGCTACTCCCTGAAGGTTGGTGAACTCGCCTTTATTTCTGCCCTTTGTCCCTAAAAGAAATGGGAATATCATCTCTAATCAGGTACTAATTACTGAGCTTAAATTTCCAGAGTTTTGTTTTTGTGGGTCTGTACAAAACAATCAATAAAAGAGGCTGAATCAGTTCTGCAGCTCAGGTCCTGATTATTTCTATAGAGGGAATTAGGAACGTTAGCATTTGGTCCATTTTGAAGCTTGAAGATGTCTGATTTTGCTTAAAGAAAACATTTAACCCCAGCTTCAGCCTTCCTGACTGCACCGGTCCCTCCTTCCAGATGAGTCTCTCACCAATCTTGAAGATCAGGTCGTCTTCGATGGGATTCTGAGTTTTTCGCCGCGGCGTGCCCAGGGCGCTGCTGGCCCTCTTGGAGCCCTTCTTCTTCTGTCCGGGGGACTTCCCTCGCCTCTTTGCCCCCTCAGAGGAGCCTGTGGACGGGGTGGCATTGGCTGCTGAGTTGGTTGCTGTTGTGGTGGAGGGAGACACCTGAAGAGCCAACGTCAAGAAAACGTCAAACAATGAAAAACAACAAGGAACATTCAGCTGTTGAAACATTCATCGTGCCAATTCTTTTAAATAAGATGTCTTCTAACTTCTGATAGACTTCAGATAAAGTCCAGAAACTTGTCCCGTCTTCTCAGGACCAAAGCTTATTTGAAATGAACTGAGCTGAAGATGAAAACCGTCCTGCAGTCAGACAAATACCTGGACATCTGTCAGCTGAAGACAGGAGCACAGGTCTGATTGGACTTTTAGGAAAGAACTTTGCTGTTTTAGTTAAAAACTGCAGAACATTTAACTTTTTATAAAATAAAAAATGGACAAAGCAGTAAATCTGTCTCTACAGCAGTTTTTTTTTTATTTGTTGTTGGTTTAAAATGGAGCATGGCTCAGATTCACCATTTCACCAGTCACCTTCATGTCATTTTTAATTATCACCTCTCACCATGACTCTCAATAAAGTGTCCTAACAAAGGCAGAAATCCAAACCTTTCTTTGTCTTTCTGATACTGGATGACCCAGAGGACAGATCTGAATGAAACTCTCAGAAAGTAATCACCGGATTTACGTCTTCAGTTGATTAACAGTTGGAGTCAAACTGATTCAAGATGGCCGCCACAGGTAATCAGCCTTAGCAACCATAAAAAAGGCTGTACCCACCTCCAGCTCCGCCTCGGAGGCCTTGGTGACGGTCAGCTTGAAGGGGCTTCCCTTGATGTGTTGGTCATACAGGCGGAGAGCCAGGGAGAAGTCGCCCTCTTTCGGCACCGTGTACACAAACTCGTAAGTCCCGTTCTTGTGGTCCACGATTTCCCCGTCTACGATGCTGCCGTCTGGGGTGAAGACCTGCTCGATCACACCGTTTAGTCATTTGAGCCCGACTGTGTCCACGGATTTATGATTTATCCTTGATGACGACACCAAAACAAACCTCAGCTGACAGGATCGCGTTGCCACTTTTGCAGGCTCCCCCTGACTTGTCTCTTGTTACTATGGTAACCGAGGCAGGGTGTCCCACGATGCACTGCTCCAGGCCGGTGCCCATGGCTTCGCTCTGACTTGCCACGGCGCTGAGGAAGAGGATGGATATTAGGATGGGTTAAAGGCCAGAAGCTGTTCTTTAAAACTCAGACGTTGGGATGTTCCCACCTGGTCGTAACGATGGTCCCCAGGTTGTGGATGGATTTCCTCAGTCCGTCCGTCTCCATCACCAGATCCAGCTGGTCATTCTCCTGTGGTTGGCATGGTAACCTGAGGCCGGCCAGCTCCATCAGCCTTTCCTCCAGCTCACGCTCCACCTGCAGGTTCGCCACGCAGGCCTCCCCAGCCAGAGCTTCCTCCGTCTGGGTACAGGTGGCCGTGATGTCGCCCTCTCCACGGAGGAGGCTGTCCATCTGCGCTTGGAGGACCTAAAGACATGAAGAGATCACACTTCAGTATCTTCTCTTGCCTTATTTAGTGAAGAACTCCAGCTGCAGGTTGGGGTTTTACAAGCAGTAATGTTTTTGCACCTTCTGTTTGAGTCCGTACGTGACCTCCAGCTCCATCAGCAGGACGCTCTTCCGAACATCCAGCTGCTTGTGAAGGTCCTCAAAGCTGGACTGGATGTCCTCCTCGATGGAAGCTCTCTGATTGGATAGCTGCTGGAGGATCTCCTTAACGAAGGACAGAGCATCTGAAATCTGGGGGAGTCTGAAGAAGAGAGGCGTGAACACAGGAGATGGGAGAGTTGAAAAAGACGACAGAAACTTTTATTTTAAAGTTTGTAATTAAATTTTTAAAACCTCAACACAAACTCACTGAGGAGTGGACTTTATTTTTATAAGTAAACATGTTCTTTGTATTTATTTTAATTGTACATCTCTGATGTTAATGTTTCACTCTTAAAACCTTCAGATAAATCTCTTCTCCCTGCATTTCCCTGGTTGTCCAGTAGATGTCAGTGTTTCCTCATTAACTGTCTCTGTTCTTTAGGCCTCTTCATGCTTTCATCTCATCAGTTACTCCACATTACACACATTTTACCAATATAACATCAGAATAACATTTTCAGCATATACCATGGTTTCTTTTATGACTCCATCCATGAACCATCTTTATGTGGGATTTAACACCAACTTTTCAACAAACCAAATGGGAAGAAATAAAAGCAAAGGTGACGTTTTCTCTGTGGTTCCGGTCTGTACCTGCCCTGGGCGGCCCCCAGCCTCTCCTGCAGCCGGCTCCGGTGCTGCTCCAGCGCCTGGCTGAGCGGCACCTTGGGGTGGTCCTGGTGGTCCGATACACAGTCCTCACACAGCGCACACTCGCAGGCCGAACAGTACAGGTCAGCCACCTGCAGAGGGAAACATCTCTTTGGTATATTTAAAACAGAAAAACAAAATTACATTCATAATGATGGTTTACAGATCTCAGTCAGCTTCAACAAGTTTCTTTATTTTTATTTCATCGTTACTGCTAAGATGTCAAAATATTTAATTCTCCTTTAGACTTTATCAGTATTCTATGGAAGGCCATATTCATCATTTTGAAAAAACAAAAGAGACTATCTATGAGATGCCAGTCATAATTATAAGATATTAAGTGAGATAGTATCTCATAATTATGACTTTGCAGTTTGTCAGAAATGACCTTCAACAGATTCCATCTCAGTTTTGGGACTCAAAGTAAGAAAAGCTCTAAAAAGGACTTCCTGCATACAGAACTCACTGGTTTTATCTGTCCAAAGGACATCAACGCTCTTAATTTGTTAGCCTATATCCAACAGCTCAGTGACCCAGTTGTTCCGGATGTTTTTGGGCTCAAACTTTCATGGACGGAGCTCTGGTTGGGCTTGATGAGGAGCAGCTGTGAAACCTGGACACCTGGAGCTTTAAAAGGGGCCACCTGAGAGCTGCAGAATCAGCTGATGAGAGGAACAATGGGAGGTTCTTGGATCCTGCTGAGTTGTGTACTGGCTTGGCTTGGCCAAGGTTTGTGTCACCACTTATTTTTTGGCTGAAACTCATTGGGTTTATTGTTTATCATGGCAGATAAAAGTAGGTGGTATAAAACTTAAATGGTGTCTCTAAGCTGTCAGACAACTCTTGAATTGAATTGTTAATAGTATTTGTTCTCACACCAAAAACTAGTAACTAACCAAACGTGCGCTGTCTCATGTGTGCCAGTTGTTGAACCAAATCAAAGCTTTGAACATGAGGACCCAAAGAGACATGAAGGTAAGGACTTTGATGGTGGAATTATTTGGTAAATGTTTAGTAACAAAATCAATTTTCTCCTTTTTATAGTCGCGTCCCTCAATGATCATTTGCTAAGGAATGCTCATAGTTTCCAGTCCATGGGTTCCATGTTCGAAAAGGCAAGAGAAGGTAAATTTAAAAGAATGGAACTATGTAGAGTCCTTCATCTTAGCAAGTAAAGGCTTAATAGTTTAGAATGTTCTCCAATTAAGACTTTGGTTTAAAGCGACATATTAAAAACTACACATACTGCATGAAAAATATCAGAATTAACTAAGTGTACATTAGGAACCATATATGACTGAACATGGGTAAGTTGTCTAAAGGAAGTTGTTAAACTGTAAATTTAAACCTGTGGTCCTGCCTCTAATTTATCTTAGTGCAGCTGGAAACCAACGAAGTGGACTCTGACGCATTTACCGACAACCTGAAACGGATGGTCGGCACTGACGCCAAAAAGGGTGAAGACTGGCCTAAGACCACCAGCACCAACCAGACTGATGTGGCAACCAGCACCTGGACCAGTACCACCACCAACCAGACTGATGTGGCAACGGACTGGGCCGGCACCACCAACCAGACTGATGTGTCATCGGACTGGGCCGGCACCACCAACCAGACTGCGGTCGCATTGGACTGGACCGGCACCAACAACCAGACTGCGGTCGCAACCAGCACCTGGACCAGTACTACCAGCAGCAACCAGACTGCGGTGTCATCTGACGACTGAACCGGTGCCAACAACCAGATGCCTGATGATAACCCGGTTGGCTGCAGCCGCTGTGACGTACCACTCAATCTGCCTTATTCTAAATAAATGGTTTGACCCTTTAACTGTACTCTGGTTTCTTGTTGAGCTCATGGAGGTCGCCTAACTTCAGTAAAAGCGTTTGTAGAAATTAAAGTAGACTTTAACATGTATGTTCTTGTGGCTATAAAGGGTGAACTATATTAGAACGTGTCCATCCTAGTGGCTCACGATGGGCTAAGACAGGTTTGCTCAGTTCAAACCTGTTGCCTAAAACTGGAAGGAAAACATTTAAGTGAAGTACCTGGTTCCACAAATGATGATGGGAATCTCAGTAAACTGAGCCTCCCTGGGTTTGTCCTAATAAACATGGTGGTACTTGGACAACCAGCTGTCCTCACCTTCTGCTGGTAAGGATGCCATGTGGCTCATCTTACCTTCCCTGCATGTTGAGGGCAGGTGTTCTTGCTGGGCGGAGCCTCCAGGACTGTACACTCCTCACTGCTGCTATCTGGGGAGTGTTGGTGGGCCTCCATCTGCGAGCAGCAGCCTGGTGGGGGTGAACCTCCAAACACACCCCTCGCTCCTCACTGCAGCCAGGAGAAGGGGCTCGCTGTTCAGGGAAAACTGGAATTGTTCTGATGTGTGACCCTCTTGTTGTTTTACTCCATTGTAAATGGAAGAGGAGAAACGTTCATCGGCTTGTAGCACATACTGGATCCCAGAAAAAGTCTGGCATCAAACATCTCAAGAACGTTGGCTGACATTCAAATCAAGCTCTTGTTGACGTCTGTAGGCTCTATTAAAGGAGCTTAAGAGTGTATTGTACCACGATGGGTAAAATATGTCCAAAGAATATCATCCCCTCAGTCCAAAAGTGGTATGAGTCTCTTGAAATGCCAAAAAGGAAAGAGTCCAGTAGATGAAGAGTTCTGTATGATTTGAAGAAAACCAGCGGCTTTAACTCACTGAGGTTCTGGATGAGGATGAATCCACAGTTTCCTGCAAAGAAAATTAAAAAAACAAACTGATAAACATTCAAACTCTGAAGCTCCAGACATTTATTTAGACTTTCTGGCTGACTAGATTCCTGCTGTATGGTGTTATTTTTTTTGTTGTTGTTGTTGTTTTGGACATAACCTGTAAAAAACAATATTCTGATTTCTATATGCTGGTCCTAAGTTATGTCTTTAAGAATCAGCAGGTGGGACAAAAAGACAACATTTGACTCATTCTCCAGATAATCTGTGGTGCCACAAGGTGCAGTTCCTCTGACCGCCACAAGGTGAAACTAGATCAGATTGTAAAAATATATTTTTTGTTCGTATGTTAGCAAAATATCTCACGCACCACTGGATGGATTTAAATGAAACCCTTGGAAGAACATCTACAGCTGATTAACCTTTTGGAACCAATCCATTTCAAGATGGCTGCCACAGCCAGTTAACCTTAAGATACACAAGACAAGAATGATTAGAATTTAGACAGTTTTACAGATACTGAGCTAAACTCTATGTGGTAGTAGCTGAGAGTCATCCTTTACCTGAAGCACTACAGCGAGAAGGTTTGACAACATTCAGGCACTCATGGCGGGTGATATGCATTCCTTCAAAGAATCCTGGTCCTTTCATTTCTTAACAAACAGAACTTCATCTGGATGATTGAGGCAAGCTAAACGATGTGAGGACATCCACATGTGAGGGTTCTGGTAGCTCGACAGAACCCTGAGACCTCTTGTCCACTGGACTCTGGTAGCCCGACAGAACCCTGAGACCTCTGGTCCACTGGACTCTGGTAGCCCGACAGAACCCTGAGACCTCTGGTCTACTGGACTAAGTGCAACGTGGTCACATGACCTTTCAACACTTCGTCGTTTCCTGTCGTTCCCAGCTCTCCGCCTGTTTTTATCAGTCAGTGCGGCGTCTTCCTGTCCCTCGTCATGTTCACCTGTATGTGTTCCTTCCAGGAGGCTCATTAGACCCCTGTGCAGCCCGGCTGGTGGTCCGGTCCACAGAGCAGGTGAAACCTCAGGACAGGGGTGAGGAGCACGAGTGGTGGCGTATGGTGCAGATGAAGAGCTTCTGGTGGTATGTAGGTCACCAGAATCACTTCAAAGTGATGGAAAAGACTAAAGGAGGGGGGAGAGGTTGGGGTTTCCATGGTAACAGACTGCACAGAGAGAAGAGGGGGATGTGGCGCCAACAGGAATAAAAAGTGAAGCGACGGCAGATCACTTAATCCCCAAATCTTACATTTATTCATCCGTCTGTAGATACAGGAAGCGCCACAGATCGATGAGTGACGCAGATATGATGATGATGGTGGTGATGATGATGATGGATCAGCGTGGAGAACATGAGTCCAAAGCTTGGACTGACGGTCCGGTTTATAGAATCTGACTTGAGCGTTGAATCAAAAACACTTTAATAACTCTGTTATTAAAGTGTTTTTGTGCAGCGGCTATCTTAAATCGTCTTGTTTCCAAAGGTTGACCAAGGATGACGTTCTGAGAGTTTTATTAAAATCTGTCCTCTGGATCGTGAGATATTTCACTAACAGAACACAAAATGACCTCAGCCTGTAGAAAAGAACTAAAACAAGTGAAATGTAAACAGATTCTGAGAGAAATTAAGTGATTTATTTAATCTGGATGAAAAAAGGATGAAATTATTTCAGGATTTAGTATAAAAATTTAAATATTTAAATATTTGTTGTTAAAACATTTTGTGTAAAAACCTGAGCTGAATGTTTCTGTGAATAACTGATGGAGGAGGGGTTGTGGATTTGAGGTTGCTGTGAATTTTGGACGTAATCCTGTTTTAACGTGTCCTCCTCCGCTCAGAGGACAAAAACCTGTCCTCACACACACAAACACACTTTCTGTCTGAAACACGCACACAAACACACTTTCTGTCTGAAACACGCACACAAACACAGTTTCTGTCTGAAACACGCACACAAACACACACTTTCTGTCTGAAACACGCACACAAACACACACTTTCTGTCTGAAACACGCACACAAACACATACTTTCTGTCTGAAACACGCACACAAACACACACTTTCTGTCTGAAACACGCACACAAACACACTTTCTGTCTGAAACACGCACACAAACACAGTTTCTGTCTGAAACACACACACAAACACACACTTTCTGTCTGAAACACACACACACACACACACAATCAGAAGCAGAATGAATCCTCTGAAGTCACACACACACACCTCCGTTCAGGGATTCTCTGGTGCTGCAAAGGATTATGGGAGTGTGTGTTTGTGTGGTGACTGTCTGTGACTGTCACAGCCTGAGGGACAATTCAGACTTTATTTGATGTGTTTCACAGAGAAGAAGAAGAAGAAGAAGAAGAAGAAGAAGAAGAAGAAGAAGAAGAAGAAGAAGAAGAAGAAGAAGAAGAAGAAAGTGTTTCTGAGGTCATGCAAATTCACAGAGCTGGTTTCTGTTCAATCTGTTGAAACTGTTTCTGTCACTTAAACACCATTCAACTAAAAATCTAAATCTTTTTTTAACTATTAAACTGACTTTCATGGTGAAAATAATGTAAGAAATTAAAACCTATCGTTCTTTGAAGGAATGCATGTCGCCCGCCGTCTTTAATATCAGAATTTCAGACTAAGATTTGAGGAGTTACATTTTTTATGCTACTTTTAGCTTTTAGCTTTTAGCTGGTTGTTTGCTACTTTTACTTTCATTTTGACATTTTTTGCTATGTGCTAGGCTTTAACTACTTTTAGCTTTTAGCTAGTGTTCTGCTTATTTTAGATTTAACAGCTCAATTTCAGCTTCTTCAGCAGATTTTTTACAGAAAATGATCGTTTTCTTTTATTTCTTATATTTTTTTCCAGCAGCCAGACTTTTGAAAATCTTTTAAATTGGTTTTGATCACCAGTTTTTTTTTTTGTTTGTTTTCCAAAGGTCTTTAAAAATACCTTTTTACTTTTCAAAATAGCTCCTTTTCACTGTAATTCCACCCCCCCTTTATTACCTTCATAAATACAAGTAATAAAGGAATCAGGCCTGTGATTTAAGGAAAGGAACACCAATCAAACCAAACAAACAGCAACATGTCAACAGAACAGTGGTGGATCAGCCTGTCTGTTGGTCTCCCAGCAGATAAAACCGATGAAAACACCTTCAGCTGGTGTTTCACAGCAAGACTAAATGTAAACATGTGGCGTTAGCACAGCCAGCATGAGAACCAGCCTGAGATATTTGTTTATTTATTACAAAGACAAAGATAAGGTCTTAAAAGTGTCCACACAACCAAAACACAAACCTGTCCATCAAGATTTGACTAACAAGTTTAAGGTTCACGTTGTGATTCGCTTCCATCAGCTTCTAATGCTTTAGGATCTGAGTGGTTTCTAAAAATGAATACATGTTGACCTCAGGCTGGCATCAGTCATCATTTTCAGTTCAGAATTTAAAACCAGGCTTTTGTTTGAAACAGTCGTCAGTGAAAACAGAACCCTGAGGAACCCCAGAGAACAGCAGAGGACCTCTGTGTAACAAGAACACGTGGGACTGAAAACAGAACCCTGAGGAACCCCAGAGAACAGCAGAGGACCTCTGTGTAACAAGAACACGTGGGACTGAAAACAGAACCCTGAGGAACCCCAGAGAACAGCAGAGGACCTCTGTGTAACAAGAACACGTGGGACTGAAAACAGAACCCTGAGGAACCCCAGAGAACAGCAGAGGACCTCTGTGTAACAAGAACACGTGGGACTGAAAACAGAACCCTGAGGAACCCCAGAAGACAGCAGAGGAACTCTGTGTAACAAGAACACATGGGACTGAAAACAGAACCCTGAGGAACCCCACCAGACCACCCAGTAGACTCTGCTTTACTTCCCTCCTGCTGTTAAAATTAACTGGTTAAATTTTATTTTCTAGCTGGGCTCAAACCCAGAACAGGTTTTGATTGAATAATGTTTTGTTTTGTTTTAATCCAGTAAATTTATCTTATAATAAACTACGTCTGGCAAATGAAAACACACTCAGCTGATTAAAAAGCAGCTTCAATCATCCTGGACTCCATTGCCTGATTGCAAAGCTCAATAAAAGTTTATTTCAGGAACAGCAGTTTGTAAGAAGTCAGTAAATCCAGGCTGATGCCCCCACCTCACTCCCAGGTAACCTGATCTGTCTCCTGCAGAGCTCCCGTGGGACGCTTTGTGTCCATTTCGTCCTGTTCGTCTCACGCCGACTCGTCCTGAGTTTGTGATGGAATCCATGGAGTATTTGTATTTATTTCAGCAGCTAGCAGCTAGTAGCAGTGTCTCGCTGGTTTCCTTGTAGTATTTCCCCTCAGAAACACTCCGAGGTCTCTTCAGTTCCTTCAGAAACATCGTTCTGTTTGAAATCTGCTTCAGCTTCTGGCTCCGATTTGATTAGCTTTTAGCTACCATTCTGCTGCCTTTAGCTTTTAGCTTCTTTTAGCTCTAACAGCTCAGGTTCAGCTTCTTCAGTAAATTTTAACCCTGATTTTACAGAAGATGCAGTTTGTCTACGTTCCCCTACTTTGTTAAATTTAACAGCTGTTTTGCTCATTTTAGCCACTATTCTGCTGCCTAAAGCTTTTAAAGCTGTTCTGCTGCTTTTAGCTCTAAGAACTCTTTGGCAACTTTCAGCAGGTAATCTGACTCACAACTTCTGGTTGCTCTACCTTTACTTTAATGACTCAACATGTTGTTTTAGTTCAGTTTGGATTTCCTAAAACTTTGTTCTGTTGAGTTTTGGTTTTTTAGGCCTTTTTGATGTTGTCTTAGCAGTGATTTATCAGAGCTGTTTTTGCATTTCTCTTCTGTTTTTTTCCTCTTGTTGTGTCTGTTTTCAGTCTCTCCCTGCAGAAATATCAGCTCTGAGTCTTCTGATCCATCTGGGTTCTGTCTGAACTCCATCTTCTCGTTTCCTCAGGGAGCTGCTGTGACGAGGAGAGACCCCAGGTTCTGCTCAGAGAAGTGACGTACCTCCTGTTTCTGTTAGCAGGCAGGATGCTAACGTGTACATACAGGCCTGACAGCGCGCACACACACACACACAGAAAGCTGAGACAGATCAGATTGAGCCTGCACGCATTCATTCATTCATTCAGTCTGTCCATCTTCATCCATCCCTCCTCCACTCCTCCCTCATCCCCCTCTCTCAGGCAAACAGAGCATGCTACAGCTGTTCCTGTCATCTGCAAACATTCCTCCATCCATCCACCCATCCACCCATCCGTCCATCCATCCATCTGTCCATCCATTCATCCATCCATCAGTCCTCTCATGCAGAAGATAGAGGCAGCTCTCACCCTGTTTTCCAGGCGGTCAGAGGGAGCGTCTGTTTTCCAGCCTGAAGCCATCGCGTCATGATATCGTCTTGTTTGCTGCCTCTCCTCTCTGCTCCAGTGTGTGTGTGTGTGTGTGTGTGTGTGGGAGGGAGAGAGAGAG
>NC_051436.1:1177373-1186548 GCF_001649575.2 Kryptolebias marmoratus | reverse complement strand
GGATATCATCGTCACGGCAACACCAGCAGCTTGCAGCAGCACCACCACCACTCAGGAGCAGGAGGTGGGGGCGGGTGGAGGGGGCGGGGCTGTCATATAAGCTGGATGTTCTGTAGCCAATCAGGAGCAGGTTAGAGGAGAAGAAGGAAGCTGATTGGTTCATATATCTATCAGTCCAGACAGATGGATAGTAAAAATTCATCTCAGTTCTTTCTAATTTCCTTCCAAGCAGACAGACTTTCTTGTAATCTTTTAAAGTGATCAACAGTTTGAGAGGCTTGTTGGGGAGATTTTATTTATTTGACTTTATTTATTTATTCAGAAGGTGTTATTTTCTTCTCAGTATAAGTTGTTTTACCCGAGCATTTTGGTTATGTTGTGCTTCTGCCACTTCTTACCCTCACTTTGTACTGAAGCTGGTATTTGTATTGCTTTTTATTTCACAGCTGCAGTTCCTCCTCCGGCCCAGCGGGCGGCGCTGCTCCGCCTCAGGCCGGTTCGATCCGCCGCAGAGATATTTAACAGGCGGAAGAACATCCCGTCGGTCATTTTTACCGGCGGAGCAGAGCGGAGAGGACGGCAGGAGGAGAACCGGTAAATATGACTCAAACTCATCATCAGCGCTGTAATTTCTCCTTTAACTCTTTAATTAGTTTTAGTTTAACATAAAACCGAAGATCCGGAAACAAGATGGAGGCTGTTTTAACCGGATGGCTGCAGATTGATCTGGATAAAACCGGACTAGTTTCCCCACGTTGTGTTAAACTCATCCAATAAAACGAGTTTATTTAGTTTTAATAAACAGAATTATGCTTTATTTGTAGATATCTGGTTAGGGTTTATTATTATATCCTGCTGCTGAGTTCATATAACTCATTTTAATGTGAAGGTAATAAAGTAAAACTGCTAAATAATAAAGTAATCTCTAAAACTGCTTTTAAACTGTATATATTGTTTTAGTATTTGTTAAAATTAAAGAGTTAAAAGTTGTCAGACACGAGTGACTTCAAAAATAAACTACCTAATTTAAATATTTAAGCTTTATAATTACACCTTATAATATCCACATACCACAACTTAAAACATGTTTTTCTGTTTGTTTTTACCTGTGAAGATCTGAGACAATAAAGTAGTTTAAAGTTGGGTTTCTGTGAGAAACAATAAAATGTGTTAAATTGTCTAATTAGCTGAAGTTTTTATACGTTTAAATGACCAAAAACAAGTTTCATAAATCTTTAAACCACTGAAAGGTGCTCAGATTTTGACCCTAATTGTTTGTCAAATATGCAACTTATTTGTTTTTTTTTTATGGATTAATTTGTTTTCCTGAGGATGGTAAACATTTAAAGATGTTTATAAAGTGTTTTTCTGTTTTCAGACGCTTCCAGCAGACGATGTGTTCAGCGGCTCAGATGAGGTTCGTTTCTTCTCTTTTCACAGTTTTTGTTTCTCCTTCGCTGTGATGAAGAGTTTTCCTGCCATTCGTAGTTTCCACCAGAGGTCCTAAAGACCGAAGACGGTCCAAACCTTCCTTGGATGTCTGAGCGATTGTCTCTCTGTCTTCAGTTTGTTTGTGTTTTTACCGCCGACCTGAACGAGCTTAATGTCCCGACAGGTTTCCACTGGCCGGCGCAGGAAATGACCTTCAGGGACACCGTAGTGACGATGGAGGCTGAGATGTAAACAGAAGACGCTGTTGTTGTTGAACGAGTGGACAGGTGAGCCGTTTGGTTGGACGACTTCGGGTTTTTCTTCACAGCTGAAGCTACAAAATAATGATTTGGGTCAAATTAGTTTAGGATTCTGGTTCAGCTGCCTTCACCTAATAAAGACATGATTAACCAGTTAAAAGATATAGATAAGATGTAGAAAAGACCTAAAATCTTTATTCTTTGTTTCCAGATTAAAAGTCCCGGCTGTCTCTGCTGCTGACGCCTCATACAGCCGGTACGTTCGTTCAGCTTTAGATCAGCTGTTTCTGTTCGCTGTGATGAAGAGTTTTCCTGCCATTCGTAGTTTCCACCAGAGGTCCTAAAGACCAAAGACGGTCCAAACCTTCCTTGGATGTCTGAGCGAACTCGACTCTTTCTAACTGCAGACTTCAGGAAAACAACGTTTCTTATCCGTCTCTGTCATTTCAGGCTGAAAGTCTCGGCTCTAAAGGTGCTGATGAAGACTCAGGAAGCTGGTGAGTATATTTATTAGTTTATTTAGGTTTAGGTTGTACTGTTCGCTGTGATGAAGAGTTTTCCTGCCATTCGTAGTTTCCACCAGAGGTCCTAAAGACCAAAGACGGTCCAAACCTTCCTTGGATGTCTGAGCGACTTGTTCTGGTTGGAAACATCAGGATTTAGTTTCTGTTTTCTGACCAGATGTTTGTTTTTCCTCCACAGATGGACTGATCGCAGCTCGCAGCTCTGGGATGATTCAAGTTTCTGTTTGAAGCCAAATAAAATTCATCAGATCTAAATGAAATTGGAAGTTTTTTCTTTTAGTAAATTAAGCCGTTTGTGTGTTGATCATCTGAACAGTGATGCTAAACTGCATGTTTTTATTAAAATCTTATTCAGGTGGTTTGGGTTCTCATTCTGCAACAATTTGCTGTAAAAGCTCCAATTTAAATATTTATATCCATCTATTTATGTATTTTAATTAATATTTAATGTTAACTGTTAATAACAATTAAACATTAATAAGTCTGATTAATATTTTACAATCATATATATTGATTTGATTGGAGTTTGGTTAAGATTAAAGCTGGGATTAGGGTGAAATATTAAAGTAATCAGCCTTAACTTTTAGAGTCAGTCCAATTCAAGATGGCTGCCGCAGCCAATTGAAGTGTTGGTTTGAGTTCAGTGGTAACAGGATGATCAACACAAGGTTGAACAGTTTAATAAAGATTTCAGTAAGTGGTGATTTTGTTTATCTACACCCTGGTAACTTTAGTAGTAAAAACAGTTTTTGCTGCTTGGGCAGAAAAAATGGCTGCAACTCGGTTAATTTATTAGACATTGAGCCCAAACATGATGTGGTAGTAGCTTAGGATTCTTCAGAACAGAATCAGATTGTTTTTTTATTGTGTGTGTCTGGTAATAAACGGATACTCGGGGCGTGTTTTTGGTATAAATGTGGTTTAGTTTTTTACCTTCGCGTTGGGAGTTTTGGCCCTCGCGGTGTTCTGTACACCCGTCATGTAGCCGCTAACACCGCCGGCTGCTGCAGCGGAGGACAGACGTCACCATGCCGGGTCTGCATCCTCAGGTGAGTGGTGAGCAGGTAAAGGAGAAGGAGCTTTATTTTTATTTACCAGCAGTTTGATTTTAAGATTAAAAACGGAACCAGCAGCTAATGTTGCTAACAGGCTAGCAAGCTAACGCGCTAGCTTCGTTAAAACGTGGAATCCGGCGGCTGTGTCGCTGAATATAAACACCTTTTTAATAAACAGACGTTGTTACATTGTAGATTACTACATATTTATCTGTGCACCAGCATGCCTCCGCCCTGCTGGGGTGTGTTGACCTACATTTAAAGGTCCAGTGAGACCCCCCAGACCTCCATCTGCTGCTATTTGTGTCTCATTGCAGGACGACGTGCTGAAGATGAGCCACGGAGAGAACTGGAAGTGAGCTCTTCACCATTTCACAGCTGCTCGGTTAAACTGCGGCTCAGTCTGAGGTCTGACTGCTCTTGCCCCCCTCCCTGCAGGATGCAGCGCCTGAAGCACCGGGGTCATGAAGCCATGCATGCAGAGATGATGCTGATCCTCATCGCCACGCTGGTGGTGGCTCAGATAGTCCTGATGCAGTGGAAGCAGAGGCATCACCGCTCCTACAACGTGAGCCGCGCGGACAGGAAGCTGTCAGTCACCAGGTCGGTCCCGATCCACGCGTTAACCCTGTCTGTCCTCCTCCAGCTGGTCACCCTGGTCCAGATGTGGGTGGTTCCTCTTTACTTCACCATCAAGCTCTACTGGTGGAGGTTCCTGTCCATGTGGGGGATGTTCTCCGTCGTCACCAGCTACGTGATCTTCAGGGCCACGCGCAAGCCGCTGTCTTGCAGGACGCCGAGGTGAGCGTCTCCGACTCACTGATGATATGGAAGGCTGTAGTCGACATGTGTGAACCCGACCTGTTGGTTCCGTTCATGCCTCCGACCTTCAGGATGGTCTACAAGTGGTTCCTGTTGATCTACAAGCTGAGTTACGCTGTGGGCGTTCTGGGCTACCTGGCCATCATGTTCACCATGTTCCGCTTCCACGTCTACTTCAGGTGGGTCACCGAGCAGCCTAGAGGGGGCGGGGCTTCATCGCCTGGGGGTTCCAGCTGAGGTTCAATCCTGGTCAGTATTTGTTGAACAAAGATAAAGTTGTTTTTTTAGATGTTTTGTGTCAAATTATTCCTACAGAAATCTGAGTGACACCTCATCATCTCAGCTGCTCCTGTTAGATCCTTCTGGAGGCTCAGAAGTCTGAAGTTTCAATGAGTTGCTGCAGAATATTTCTGTAAGGTTTACAACAAATCCATTTGTTCCTGCTTGTTGTGCAGAATGGAGGCGGAGGACTCCATGGACGTCGGGGTGATCATGTTGTTTTACGGGCTGTACTACGGCGTGCTGGGCAGGGACTTCGCAGAGATCTGCTCGGACTACATGGCATCAACCATCGGGGTAAAAACACCACCGGGGGTCAAAATGTAGAGAGGCAGACCTGTTGGAGTCCTCCTGAGATCTGGGACTGGGACGGAGGTCCACCTTCCTACAGGACAGTGACCCTAAACCTGTGCTGTCCAATCCTGGTCCTGGAGGGACACAGTCCTGCAGGCTGCTTTAAATGAATGATTTCTTCTGCAGAACGTGATGATTTAGTGAGGAGGTGATGAAACCATCTGACTCAGGTGTGTTGGAGCAGAAACGCCTGGAACCTCCAGGTCTGACCCCCCTGGTTTAGATGTTCAGAAACCCGTTAATCCCTCAGTCATTCAGATCAGGAGTGTCCCAGCAGAGAAACACCTGAGGCCTGCAGGATGGTGGTCCTCCGGGACCAGCACTGGAGTAACGCTCCACTGATTTCAGAAGCAGTTAAAGGTCCTGGAATGGTCCAGATTTTAGAAACGAGCAGCACCCAACCAGCCTGAAGGAGCTGCAGATGTTTGGTCGTGAAGAATAAAAAATGCAGTGAATAAATTGTCTTGAAGCTCGATCCAGACCCGTTTATTTCTGTGTGTTTTCAGTACTACAACAAGGGGGGCATGCCCAGCAGGAGCCTGATGGGGGACATCTGTGCCGTGTGTGGTCAGAGGATCCTGGTGGAGGTGGAGGAGGAGGGCTTCATCGAGGACACCTACCAGCTGTCCTGCGGTCACATGTATCCTGACACTTCCTGTTGTTCTTACAGAAAACCCGACTCCCACAGGTTAGGACCTTAACTCTCCTCGCCCGTCTAGATTCCACGAGTTCTGCATCCGCGGCTGGTGCATCGTGGGTAAGAAGCAGACGTGTCCGTACTGCAACGAGAAGGTGGACTTGAAGAGGATGATGAACAACCCGTATCCTTCGTGGTGTGAACACAGAGCCAGTTACGGGTTAAACGTCGGGCGGCTCTGAATCTCTTAGTGACCTGTTACCAGTCAACCTAACCAGGTCCTAAATGCTCCTCCTGCTGTTTCTGGTTCGTAGCACTAACGTTTACAGCCGGAACACGAAGAGCTGCTGCCATGAAACTGAAATTGTTCTCCTTAACTGGACCGCTGGCGCCCAGCTGGGAGAAAACTCACATCCTGTACAGGAAGCTGCTCGACTGCCTCCGCTACTTAGTGGCCTGGCAGCCCGTCATCTTCGGCGTGGTTCACGGGATAATCTTCTCTCTGGGCCTGGAGTAGAACCCTGAGGAACGCCACCAGGTTCTGATCCAGGCTGCAGAGGAAAACCTGGATTTGAAGATGCATCTTGTGCATGCTGGTTGTTTGTTGGTTTGTTTGCACAGCTGTTTAACTTCAGAGCCTGAAGGTCAGAAGACTTTCTGCTGTTTGACTTAAAGACTAAAACCTGCTGATCACAAGTTTGTATTTAATAAATATTTATAAAACTATGAGTTTGTGTTCAGTCAAACCATAAAAAGTTTATTTTATATTAACTGGCATCAACGGTGGGTAAAAAACCAACAAATAAAGTTCATTTGACTGCAGTGGGAGCTGCACAAACTTTACAGCCAATTCTTTTATAAAAACAGTTTATACATCAAATTCTGTTTGTGTTAAAGTGATAAATTAATACTTAAAGTGTTTATAGATGTCAAAATATGTGATTTTTCAGCGTTATTAATTTAAATCTTTATGTTTCTAACAGTTTCTGCATTAAATGACTGGAGGTTAATGTAACAGCAAATATTCCTTTTTATTTACAGCTTGTTAGTTCTGAATATCTCGGCTCTGTGAACTCTTAAACGCTCCTCCTGTCAGCTTTTAGCCACCGTTTCTTTTCAGTAGAAGAAGTTCCCTTTCCTCTCTGCCTGATTGTTGGCAACAGAAGCCGACTGTGCTGAGTTCACTCCTTTATTACAAACACTGCTGCAGACCTGAATGATGCTTATTTAGTTTTGATCTTAGATACATGAATACATAAGAAAATCAAATAAATAAAACATTTATTAAAAGTAGTGTATTTTGACAGCTGTTGAGACTTTAAGCAACAATAATCTTTTCTGAGCACATCTGGAGTGATGACAGCTAGCAGCTGCATGAGGCTTTAACAGTGAAGTACAGAGGGATGCAGGGAGCTCTTCTCAAGATGGCCGCCGTCACTGTTTCTCTGTTCCAGTCAGAGGTGAATCTCCTCTTCCTCCTTCTCCTCTCAGAACCTTCACCTCAGGCCCTCAGCAACAACACAAAGGTGTATCAGCTCGACCATCTGATTGGACACGAAGATAAACCTTAAGCCCGTGAATCCAACGATTTAACGTGCTGATCGCTGATAGGTTCTCACTTTGGCGCTAAATTCAGTCGCTCGATCTAAGTCTCTGCACATCAGGAGCGAGTGCGCTGCGGAGCGGAGCGCGTTCCTCCGGGGGTTCGGGTTTCTTCGTGCCTCCCCCGTGTCTCCTCCGTGTCTCCTTCGTGTCTCACAGCCTGACTGAAGCAAAGACTCTGTGAGTAACAACAGGGAGGCGGAAATGGCCGAAGCTCCACACCAAAAGGTTCTGATCCTAAAGGTTCGGAATGGGGGATGCGTTTGGATCATTTTGTGGGTTAAACTTGAGCTGTGCGTGATGCTGTGCACGGATGTGTTCTCATAAAAACACTAGGGTCTCAGAGCATGCTCCTCTTAAAGGTCCGTCCTGCAGACTTCCTGCATCTGGCGCGGGTTTACGCACGACTGCAGCGCGTCGAGTCAGAACCGGGGGGGTAAATTTACCGAAAAACGCAATTGGGAACATTTCGTTTGTATTTCGGCTGTTTCGTGTCCACGATAGCAGCGACGGGGTTCTCTGGCACGGAAACCTTAAACCACAGCCTTAAAGTGAAAGGGTTTTAGAAAGAATTTGTTTCACCGGTAAAAGCTTCCCGGGTATAAAAGCGGAAGTGGTGGCACCGCGGCTGCAGTTAGATCATTATTTTTCCTGAAACATAGACTTCCTTTCTCCTGACAGATCTGGAGGAATAGTTTTATCCAGAGTGAGTCTTCTGGACACTCAGGTTTATGATTAAAGATGTACATTTTTCTTTTTTTATCCCTTGTACACATTTGTGGAGATGAGTAAAATGATTAAAAACTGTCTATATCATCAAGTAAGTGAGTGTAGAAGACTCCCTCTGGATAAAACTCATTAACACATCTGTCAGGAGAAAGAAGAATACATGTTTGAAGGGAAGTTAATAATTTTACAGCCAGCCTCCAGGTTTGGACTACAATCCATCACAAGGTTCAAGGTTCAAAGTCCCTTTATTAACACCTGGAGGTAGACTTGTTCTTCTGTGGTTCAACTCCTTCAGACAGACACGCAAACAGCAGAAATCAATATCAAAGTGTTCAAAGAGCTCAAAGCTCCACAGCTCAAGTCAAAGCAGGACAAAAAAAGAGGGAAACCAAAACCAAATAATCTAAACAGATGCAGGTGCAGGTCCTGATCCCGGTCCTGGTCCAGGTGCAGGTGCAGGTGCAGGTTACACTAATAACTCCTACAGAGGACTGGAACTTGGGCTGGATGATAAAACAAACATTTTAAATCACTTTTTACGGTAAAATAATAATTACAATTTTGTTTGTTTTTCCCTTGATTTTTAATTGTTTTGCAAAGTGAAGAAACAGAAAGTTACAGGAGAGAAAGGTCCAACAAACCTGCTTTTGTTTCTGTTCCAGCCTGAAAGATTTAAAGCAGTAAACTCTTCTTGCTCCGCAGACACAAAGGTGAGTCTGCTTTCCTCCAACTGTTTTTAAAGAAGCTCTGATTTGATTTTCTCACTCCAGCTTTATGCTGCAGGTGAAAATGACTTCACGGAAGAGGAAGAGGACGGACAGCAGCAGAGGCTCCAGGGCCTTTCGTGGGAAGGAAAATGTGAGCGATCCTAATTCTTTTGCTGCTTTTATCTTTTAGCTAGCCTCTTGCTAGCTCATTTTTAGCTAGTGTTTTTTATCACTTAGGTTCATCTTTTTCAGCAGTCATTCAGAGCTCAGATTTCACTGCATTTTTGCAGAAAATGCTGTTTTTTCTAGTGTGACTTTGGTAACTTGTGTAGCAGAAAGACCTGCTAATTTTTGTTTTGAATGTTTTTATCAGGAAGATCCTGAAGGCATCTCTCCATCAAGAAAACAACCAAAAATGGCAGAGGTTCAGGTGAGCTGCAGGTCACTGAGGTGTCTTTCTGTCTCCACCAATAACATCGTTCACTGACGGTGAATGGGCGGGTTTTTAGTTCCAGGGTATACCACGGTGCTAAAAGGTTATTGTTCCTAAAAATGGTTCAATGTTTTTAGTTTAGTTTGAACATTTGACTGTTGTTTGCGTTTATGCGCCGAACAGCAGTTCAGATTACCCACACTTTTTGGAGTCCTTGGAGGGGTTACTGGAGAGTGCCCCTCCTGGAGACTCCCTTGTTCTACTGGGGGACTTCAACGCTCACGTGGGCAATGACAGTGAGACCTGGAGGGGTGTGGTTGGGAGGAATGGCCCCCCTGATCT
>NC_051436.1:1164189-1176072 GCF_001649575.2 Kryptolebias marmoratus | reverse complement strand
TTTTCATCCTGGCCGTGGAACACTGGACCAGCTCTATACTCTTAGCAGGGTCCTTGAGGGTGCATGGGAGTTCGCCCAACCAGTCTACATGTGTTTTGTGGACTTGGAGAAGGCGTTCGACCGTGTCCCTCGGGGAATCTTGTGGGGGGTACTCTGGGAGTATGGGGTACCAGGCCCTTTGATACGGGCTGTTAGGTCTCTATATGACCGGTGTCAGAGCGTTTCCGGTGAGAGTTGGACTCCGCCAAGGTTGCCCTTTGTCACCGATTCTGTTCATAACGTTTATGGACAGAATTTTCTATGATGTGGTCCTATTTGCTTCATCAGACCGTGATCTACAGCTCTCACTGGAGCGGTTCGCAACCGAGTGTGAAGCCCGTCTTTTTGGAGAAAACTGCTCCGACATAAGCACCAAGTATAAACGTCTCCACCGTGCGCTCAGGTCCGCACGCTGTTCACGGAGCCCTGCAGGACTCTAATGAGCCCTGAGGCCGAGCCTCCTTCAGCTACCTGGAGTTAGCAGGTTGTCAGAGCCACAGCAATAGACATGGAACGAGCGGGTTTAACCAAAAATGGTTAGTTGAGCTGAAATTCAGCAGCTGGCTTTACAAGACTGAATATGGTAAGCATGTTCTGTGCTTGGTGAAAATATTATCCTTGTTTAACAGTAAAATGATGCCATTAAAATCAGCATTAGATATGTTTTGTTTTGTTGTTCCATGTAGTGATCCAACATGCAGCCTGTGCCACAAAAAGCACAGTACAGTACAGCATCTGTCTGTTTGTCAGAGTTCTCTGTTGTTATTCATTGGCCTGGAAGTGAGACGTGTGTTGGTGCCTTGTTTGCACTTTTTTATTTATGTTAATTTAATTTATTTGTAAATGTGACTTAAATTAGGATTCAAATTAGGTGCAAACAATTAGTATTAATTTTCATTGTATTTTTGTTTAAAAGTTTTGTTTTGTTCAAAAGTGCCTTTTTGTAAAACTGTAGTTTTGTAAATATTTGGCACAAATATCTTACAATATCACATAATAAATAGCCATATTTTCAACTTTCTGTCAACTTTAATCATTTTTTTACTAAATCCCCGGTCGGCCGGCGAACGGCCACCTAACACCGGGCTTAGCCTCTTTTCTGGGGGAAACCCTGAGGCCAGTATCATTAGTTAGTTTTTTATTTTGTTGAACCAAAATTCAAAATCAGTGTCTGATTTTCATCAGTTGAATTTTAATCAATTTTTACTTTTCATTGCTTTAGTCAGTTATAAGTTATTTCAGTGACCTTTGTGGGTTTTTCTTTTTTAACCAAAGGGTACAAACTAATTTGTCTGTGTATTTAGCTGCATTTACTGAAGCCAAAGATTGCATTAGTTGTCCTAAAATTTAACTTTTCCTCTCTGATTTCTTGCTGGTTGGACAGTCGGTGTTGAAGAAAAGAAGCTCCAATCTCAGCACATCTAAAACAAAGAGAAATTGTACAGATGAGATGGATAAAGAGAACAGGGAACCTGAGGTTTCAACATCTGGCAAACTCTCCCCACGCACACCGAGGGTCGACAGTCATTTCCCAAAAATATACAAGAAGTGTTCTCCAACAAAGAAACAAGGGAATGCTGAAACGCCATCAAGCAGTATCGCAGGTGTAATCGAAACAACAGACATATGGAAGAAGCTGAAGGAAAGAAGCAAGTCAGTTTGTAATATTATTGTGGTGGACATTTGCCAGGGAACAGGTTTTGTGGCAAAAAATAACCTTATCATGACCAATGCTCATCTGTTTAGAGATCATATGGAAGGAAAAAAGCTAAAGAGTGGTGTAAATGTTATAGTGTTTTTTTACTATAATGACGGCAAATGCTTTTACTTTCCTGTAGAGAAAGTATTTGCAGCCATTAATTACAATCTCGATTATGCCTTATTGGAGCTCAGAACTGAGGGCCAAATGAAGGAGAGCAGAGAAGTCCCACCAGGACTCCTGGAGACATTGGCTCCAGAGCCTGAGAATGGTGTGGTCTACATTATTGGTCACCCAAAAGGAGGAGCAAAGAAAACTGATCAAGCACTTGTTGTTGAGGTTGAAAAGAGAAAACAGACTTATGAGGACCATTTAGCTCCTCACCAAGAATTATTATTTCTTCGACTGTCCATCGTTCAACTCCTCAACAACCAAGGCATCGAAGACGTAATGATTGGTGGCGTTAAAGCAAACCAGGTGGTAACTTACCGCGCTGACATGTACGAGGGTAGTTCTGGCTCTCCGGTGTTTGATGCCAATGGCCAGGTTTGTGGGTTGCATACTGGAGGATTTTGGTTTGGGTTTCCACACACAAAAAACGGCGTGTTTTCGTACGCTAAACGTCTGTCCGTTATATTTCAAGATTTGGTGCGTCAGCTGAAGGAAAGTGGAAATGAGCAACTGCTGAAAGACTTTGTAGCATCAAATAATGAGTACCTTAAAAGGTTACTGTCAGGGTTTTCATTTATTTAACCTGCTAAGAAAAAATCACACTGGAGAGGCTTGTTGTCTTTTTGTGAAGGCCTTCGCAAAGAGGAGAGATTCCACAACAGCTCCTAATGGCGTGCTGTCCAGGAAGTTCTGCCCCTCCACTTGGGCTTTCTCTTTATTTAAAGGAAGAAGAAATAAGAAGAAAAAGTGGTTGATCTGAGCAAGCCAAGGCCATGCTCTGATCATAGCAAAAACACATAACACATCACTGTTTGAGAGAGCCAGATGGTGCGGCGCCCGCCAGCCCACCGTCTGACCTTGGTCTCTCACGTAGGCAGTGTTCCACATGAGCACAAAGGCTGATAATGTAAAAACCCTAACAGTTACTCGAGGCTGAGCCAATGGAAAAAGATTAGCTACCACAGGGATATTCGAGCAAATTCAACTGTCTTTTTCTTTTTTTCAATCCAAACACATGGGTTAGGTTAAGTGAAAAGATGGAAAAGGTCTCATTATCATCCATCTATTTTCTTTACATGCTTCGCCTTTCTGGGTCGTGGGTAGCTGGTATCTGTCACCAGCAGTTACTGTACGAGAGGCGGAGGACACCTTGGACAAGTCTCCAGCTCAGGACAACCATTCACCAGAGTTATACAAACTCTGGAGAAGATTTAATCAGAGTTTTCTTCAACAATGGTTTTCTGTTTGCCCGTCTCCCTTAAAGCTCAGACAGGTGAAGAAGCCGGGCAGCAGGTGTCTCCCATCTCACCTGCTGGAGCTTGGAGCTCCTTCAGAGTCACAGGGGTCTTGGTGGTCTAACTCTTCTCTGTCCTTCATGGTCACTCAGTTTGTGAGGACATCCTGTTCTTGGTAGATTTACAGCTGAAACACTGAGTTCCTTTAAATCAGGGCTAAAGATCCACCTGTTGAGTTGCTTTAGAACCATAATAAATGGAACATGGACCAACATTTTTGATGTGTTCTGGTATCTCCGTTGGTGACCGCATGTTGTTTTTATTACTTTGTCATTTTGTTTTTATGATGTAAAGCACTTTGAACTGCCTTGTTGTGAAATGTGCTTTACAATTAAATTTGACTTGACTCATCCCATAGTCCTTCCGTCTCCGGATGATGATTTAACAGAACTCCTGGGATGTTTAGGGTCTTTGGATCCGTCCCCTGACTTGTAATTGTCAATCGTTTTGTCTCTGAGTTAAATTAGGACAGTCCCTTTAAAGGTGGTGAAGATTTTGCTTTTACTCTGTAGAAAATTAGTTTCACTTTGAGGTTTTTTAGAGCAGCTGGTGCTTCTACCTGCTCCCTTAAATATGTGGAACAAACGTTTTTTACATTGTGCTTCATTCTGTATTTTATTTATTTTTTTCTTCTTTTCTTTTGTACATATTCAGAAAACAAAACATAAACATGTATATTTTGTAAAGAAGACCAATTTGTAGTGATCATGACTAATTTATGACAGAAATAAAAGCAGAAAACATCCAGGGGGTGAATACTTGTGCAAGGCACTGTCCTTCATCTTACTGCACAGATAAATCATCTTCATCATCTTCAATCAATAATTACTGAGTGCCCGCACATTTCACTGTTTATAAAAAATAAAATTAAATTATTACAGTGTATTTTCTTAAATTATTACTTCTTAAATTATTTTCTTAAATTATTACTGTATTTGTTCTTCTTATATAAAAGAAAACATGTTTAGGATCATATTTAGGGTTTAAACTTAAATAGACATTTATATAATATTGACCAAATCCAAAATTCTCAGGAGTTCTGGGAATTATTGTATTTTACAAGCTTTTATTATTATCATACAGGTTCAACCTGTTTTTACATGTGCTTTTTAAATAAATCACCTTAAGTGTTTTACTTTCTTTCCATGATTTTGATTTTTGCTTTCATTTTTGTCACAAAGTGAATTTTCTCTGTTTAAAATGATGATAATGAGTGTTTTTTAAAATTTTTGATTTTTCTGCTTCCATCTTGTATCACAGCTTGAATGGAAAGAAAAAGTTGCCTGTTTTGTAATTTGATGCATGTTTTATAAATCTGTTTTAGAGTAAGGCCTCATTTACTTTACTTGTTTTAAAGTTGTCACACTTTGGATTGTAATAAAAGTTCCTTTCTAACATGCGGTCGTTATTTTTCAGTGTATTTCTTCTGCAGGGCAGCAGGATTAAAGTGTTTTAATAACCTCCCCTGTGCTGTTATTCTGACAGATTGCATAAGTAATTAATTCATTAGTGAAGGTTTCTTTTCAACACAAACCTGAGTTCTTAAGAGTCACGTTCTTCTGTTCTCTACAGTTTAGTCAAACAATAAAAAGTTACCTTTAAATTGTTTCATTTCTGTCAGTAATTTTTAGTTTATGGTAATTTTTAGTTTTAAAATAATTTAATTGATTGTGGGTATAATCAAGAGGTTAATTATTACAATAGCTTACTTTTGACTGGAGATAATGTTTTGCATCAATAAGAAGCGCTGAAATACATGATGCAAAAGGAAAAAAGCTCATTAGTTATACCATTAAAGGTTTTTACAGGGTTAAAATGAATATTAATCATAAAAAGGAGGTGTCACTTTTACAGCAAAAACTGAATAATTCTGGATTTACTGTTAAAATGTCATAAAGATAAATTTCTGTCATATCTGCTGCACCTGAATGCACCTCGCTACAATGCCCGTGTTGAGTTCAAATACATTAAGAAACATGACGACTATGACTCCTTGTCCATCATTTGTTTAACCATGTAAAGGACAAAGTGTGGGCAGAGATATAAATTAGGACTAATATAGTGAAAACCCAGAAAAAATCCGAGTTTTTGTGCGTAATTTTGTCCTGTCGGGAAATAGACTAACTGTGTTTTCCGAGTGTCCATGAACGCGGCGCGTTGCCACTGGTTGGTTTTCGCGAGGCGCCATTTTAAAAGTTTTCCCTCCGCAGCAGGAGCTTCATTTCGGGAGAGGACGGAGAGCCGGTGGTGTAACACCGGTGTTTCTCCGGTCTGCAGCGGAACCGAGCCCCGAACATCGTGTTTTTACTGCGGGTGAACAACTTTAAAGCCTCCCGGTCGCCTCATCGCTCACCTCGGACTGACTTCTTCCAGCTGTTTGGATCATTTCTTCGCTTTTCACGACTTTTTTAAATCCAGCTGTGATTTTCCAGGCAGGAAATCCCCGTGAGTAGAAATCTGTCTCATCAGGATAACATTAAGATTATGATGACTCACTGCCAGGACAGGGTTTAGGAGGGTGTAAACTGCTGGGCTGGAGCCACATTTAGGGCTCTTTTAGTTTTATTTTATATAAATTACAGTTTTGATTATGTACACACTAACTTAAAGGGTTTTAGTCCCACAGAGATTTAAAATAATATCTAAAGTCTGAAGCACAGCCCACCTCTGAAACTAATGACAGTTTGCTCTGTTACATTTAATGTTTTAATTATAGCTATAATAGCTGTGATTATTCAATGTTTTGATTTGATTTTTTGTGTTTATTATCATCATCATCATGAAATAAGACAAAATGGTTTTTTTTCATGGTCAAAAAGGTTAAACAGTGTCACAACACAAAAAAGTATCAGCGACAACACTGCAACAATGTTTTATAAAACAATATCAAGAATAATCCTGACGTACCGAGCTTACACAGAACTCGATAACATCTCCCAGTTTGAAAACCTATAAAAGTTTTTCAGGAGTTCTTAGTTCCAGTGACAGAAAGTCTTAATGCTTCCTGTTCCAACATGGCTGAGCACCAGCGCACAAAGCAAGGTCCACAAAGACGAGGATGAGGAAGAACCTGACCGACCTGCACCGAGTCCTGACCTCGACCCGACAGAACACCTTTAGGATGAATTAGAGCGGAGACATCAGTGTCTGACCTCACAGATGAGCTTCTGGAAGAATGGTCCAAAACTCCCATAAACTCCTAAACCTGAGGAAAACCTCCCAGAAGAGCTGAAGCTGTTCTAGAAGCAGAGTGGGCCAACATCAGATTAAACCCTGAGGATTAGCAATGGGATGAACTCGGGTTCATATGTGTCTGAAGGGAGGCTTGTCAGTACAGTATCTGTTAAACAGGTCTTATAAATGCCAACGGTTTCAGCAGAAACAGATTCTTTGTAGCATTTTCTGTTTATTAATTTGCTCGTCTAACAACTTAAATATTCTTTAACGTTTCTGTCACCAAGTGACACAAGATTTAAACTATCCGAATCTGTTTGATCCCTGAAGGAAAAGGTGAGTCCCCTCTTCTCTTTAAAGTAACTCATGATTTATTTCATCACACTCCAGCTTTATCCTTGTGTTGGCAGGTGAAAATGGCTCCCAAAAAGCGAAAGACGGGGGAAAAGAAGTCAGACATCAGATCCTTTTTTCTGAAGGAAAATGTGAGTAAGACCACGGTAGAGTTCAGTGTGTCTAAAGTTTATCATCTCAGTATTTGTAGCTTGTGTAACCTGAACGAGCAGCTTCTCGATGAGCTAATTTGTGTTTATTTTCATCTTTTATCAGGTCGTTCCTGGCAGTTCCACACCAAGAGCAAAGCCACAGGAATTCTCAAAGCCTCAGGTGAGCTCAGGTGATCATCCACAGTGATCACCTGGTGAAAACCCTTATCTGAACCCAGACCAGTTGATAAATTTCAGTAGAATTCATATTTTCGCTTGTGCACATTTTCTTAAAAACACCTAAAGAAGTAATAGCAGACATCTTGCAGTTAATCTGCTTGTCGTGATGTTTGTGTGGGCGGGGGCACTTTTTCATTCAGGCCGCATTAAAGTTGATGGAAGGTTGAATAAATATATTGTTTCTATAGGAAGCTATTTAAGGGTGGATAGGAATAAGTGCTGAATATGAGTCCAAGAGGAGACAACTGACTCTTTGCTTTTCAATAGCAGGTCTAAATAGAGAAAAGCTCTACTTACAGTCATGGCCATTGACACAGGAAAGGTTTAGACTTCCTGTCATGTCCAGCCATTGTGTTTAGGACAGGAAGGCAGTAGGTTTTGGCAGAACCTTTATACCTTTTAGCATGTTGGCATGTGGTGGCAGGACATCTGAAACATTACTGCAAACATCCTGTAAGACACAGCTTTTCATAAGCATCCAAAAAAACTGATTATTCTTTGATGGAACTGCTGACGAGGGTTGCCAACTGTCCCTTAAAAACGTGACAAACACAGTGTAGAGAAAGACGTTTTCTGTGTATACGAAATAAAATCCTACATGAGCACAGGGAGAACATGTAAACTCCACCCAGATCAGGAAGATGTCCTGCGACCTTCTAACCACTGTGCCCCCCCAACAAGACACTAACTAAAACAAAAAAAAACTAGCTGTACGCTGAAAGATTTCCCTGATGACATCACTCTTGTCTCGTAACTAAATATTGTTTATAGACAAAAAGTCTCCCCCCCTCCCCCCTGCACCTCGCTATCCAGTCAGTGTTTGTTTCAGTTTCTGAAGCTCGGTGACTCTACTGCTGACACACCTTTGGTCCGAGAAGATTTCAGTCAACAGTTTCTAAACTTCTCAGCTTCTGACCCACAAAATAACTGCAGCAGAAACGTGGGATTTTGACCATCTTTGGTGAAAGTATTTAAATAATACAATTAGACCAATAAACAAGCCCATAACAACAATGAGCATTATTAAGACTATGTTTCTTAACTTGTAACAACACCTTTTATCGCTCATAATAGTTGTGATAAAAAATTTTCATTTTCAAATATGTTGTTTTTTCTTAAACACATCTCAAATGTGATGTTTTCGATGCTGACTGGGGTCTTAATCCCTACTTTGAGCTACTGACTCAGAGTGACTTTTGGAGTCACTAGTACCCAGAAACATTGTAGATTTCTGTTGTGGATTTAAAAATAATTCTCAATCTCATGTATTTTTTGCAGACTTCAGTCCGCAGTCTGCAAATAAAGGATGAGAATGGTGATGATCCTCCAGTGAGTAAAATCTAACTGTTACATGTTAATAGTTCATTGTTACACACCAAGCTTAAACTCTCTCTCCTGTTTTCTGCAGGTCACAAATTCACATCATTTCAAAGTGACTTTCCATCCATCTAATGGTGAAAAGTACACCGTTGACTGCAATCAACTGTGCACAGTGCTGGAGGCAGTGAAATCCTTTGACAAATCTAAGATACAATGCTCAGATGAGAAGATTATCATTCAGATGGGTGAAGAGGATAGGAATGTTATAGTTGCAACACACTTCCCTTGTTCTTGTGTTCCTGATGGAGAGTCTATATTTATATCATGTAAACAAGAAAAGGTCGAAGTTCAGGAGCAATATGACAAAACCGTCCACCCAAAAGAAGCCTACGTGGTCTTCTATATTGATACCGTTGAAGGTGGGAAAACCCCAAAAAGGGGGCGCTTTAGAAGCAAAGCAGTCACACAGTTCAAGTATCTGTGTGTTTATGGAGAGAAGGGGATCACGGTGGGCGAAGCTCTGAAACGAGACGGTCGATTCAGTGACGATCTCAGCAACTATATGCTGTCTGACAATGAGGACCCTAAAGTCTTCACTGTGCTCACACAAACGGTCGACAACCTCCACCAGAAAAAATTCAAGCTATGTCGTCCACCGAAAAAAGGCAGTGGTAAAAAGACAGGATCAGTCTTAGATGTAGTGAATGAGAGAGGAAGAAGCGTGAAAAACGCAATCGAACAGCCGGACGGTAACATAAGCAGTGAGGAGATTTATGAACTTCTGCGGCAGCAGTTTCTAGAACTGAAAGAATGGATGGAGAGCAGGTTTCCTGGTGACTCTTATCAGAAGAAGCTGGATGTGAGGAAGGAGAACTTTGGAAAGATCCAGCAGTCTTTTAGTGAAGTTCACAGACTTAAGAAGCTGTTGCAAATGGCCAAATCAGTTTGTAAAATCCAAGTGCAAAATGTTTGTCTGGGAACAGGCTTTGTGCTGTTTGAAAACTTCATCCTGACCAATGCTCATCTGTTTAAAGGTTGTGTGGAGGGAAAAAATCTAAAGGATCACATAAATGTTTTCGTTCTCTTTAACTATGATGATCCTGAGCCAGACACCAATTACTTTTACTTTACTGTAGAGAAAGCACTCATTGACCTTGATGATAATCTGGATTATGCCATACTGAAGCTCAATCCTGATGGCCAAAGATCCAATCCCAGAACCAGACCAAAGAACGTGAAAGTCCCACCAGGACTCCTGAATAAATTAGGTCCACTACCTGAGAACGGTGAGGCTTGTATTATTGGGCATCCAGCAGGAGATGTGAAAAAAATCGATCCCACATGTATCATCGAGCCAGATAAGAGGAATCAGATAGTTACTCAACAGTTGCTTCACTACAACGAAATGTTTATTGTTCAATCAGTACAAGAACTTAAAAAACAAGGCATTGAAAACATAATGATGGGTGGAGACAGAGCAGAACAAGTGTCTACCTACAACACCTTCATGTATCACGGTTCTTCCGGCTCTCCGGTGTTTGATGCTCATGGCCAAGTCTTTGGGTTGCACACTGCAGGATATGTGGATACGCTTTCGAACAACTTCGTGATTGAGTGCGCCCGATCTCTGCTCGTTATCTTTCAAAAGTTTGTATGCAATATGAAGGAAAGTGGAAATGAGCTTCTGTTAGAAAAAGTTCAGACAGCAGCAGCTGGAAATGAGTACCTTAACAAGATCCTCAAGGTTGAGCCAATGGAGGTAGATTAGGTTCTTAACTGAGATCCAGTCACAGCTGTCTTGGCTGGAACGATGTTCTCAGCTGACTCAGATTTTATTTAAAGCTGAACTGAAATCAAATCTAAAAATTTGACATTTCATGTATGTTATTTAGTCAAACATATCCACACAACATTGCAGGGACACGTTTTTTCTCAACTAAAACTTAAATAAATAGTTTTTAGCGTTTAAGTGAATAATTTCTGAAATGGGTGATTTGTGGGGCAGAGTTCATGACGAGCGCTGTGCCACAGCTGGCCAAGAACACCGCTACTGTCTGGTTGTTTACTAGTAGAAATAGAAGAAGCCTTTTTTTGAACAAGAAGAAATGCCGGAAGACCTTGCAGGAGTAATGGTTATACAACCATACCAGTATGAACCTAAACCGATGGCTGGATCTCCTGAATCAGATAAGAAAACTCTTCAGATTCAGATCCTGATGATCACCACACCTGTCATGGCCGACAAAACAATGCGCATAACGAGTTGGGAACGTTGAACAGTGACAACCGATTACACCCAGATCTGTGTCATAATATCAGTACATGACAATCGAAGCTAACCCAATGCTAACTTCTAAAACACCGTAAGCGTTTATGAACTCACAACCGGAGTAAATGAGTGAAAGGCTCTGTCTTTTAGAACTAAAAATAGTTAGGTCTGCTCTTGACAAAAGGTCCTGGTTTTTGGTGTGAAGCCAGTCCACCGCAGTAACGAGGGTCGGAGCAGTGCTTCCCGTTGAAGTGGTCCGAACCCGAGTTCTGATAGTAATTCCCTCATCAGAGTTTATGGATCCAAATCTGAGGAAAGTTTTTTTCTTTCAGGAAGCCAAAAAATGAAACTCCGGTGGTATTTTCTGGCCAGTTCGAATGATTACTTCCAACAACCTGAACTATATTGTATCGGTATTCATCCACCCACTTCACCCACTAGCCGCTCAGCGGATGTCAGATTTCCGGTGGGGTCACAGAAAAAGCCGAAAACACCCGAGTGGTTTCTTCAATATTCAGAATTACCCAAAATATTTTTACAAAACACATATTTTATGGCTACATTTTCACTGATGTTGGCTTCAAAACATGTTTCAGTTCAGCTTTAATCAATTTTTTTTGTAAGAAATATTTTCCAAAGAACCCTAATTTTGGAAAAACTAAATCGTCCACCCATCAAATCATTTGAAGAAGCCATGCTTTTAATCAATATAAAAACCATTATACCATTTAAATATGCAGAACGATGCCCCCGCCCTCCCCCATCAGTCTAACAGTGGTTTAGTCCATTGTACACAGAGGAAACCTGTGAAACCACGACCTGACCGTGGAGCGAGCATCATTAAATAGTTTCCAATGAGATGATTCCTTGGTCAGAGAATGATGAGGGTCTCTGCCTGTCACCCAGGAGAACAAAGTTTAAATCCCTCACAGAGAGTTAATATAAATAAATATAAATCTGCCTGCTTATTGTCCCCTCGGGAATGAAACTGAATTTCTGCCCTTGTCACACTGATATATTTTCCATCCATCCATCCATCTTCTTCCTCTTATCTGGGGTCGGGTCGCGGGGGCAGCAGCCTAAGCAGGGAGACCCAGACTTCCCTCTCCCCAGCCACTTGGGCCAGCTCCTCCGGGGGAATCCCAAGGCGTTCCCAGGCCAGCTGAGAAACATAGTCCCTCCAGCGTGTCC
>NC_051436.1:1155094-1163907 GCF_001649575.2 Kryptolebias marmoratus | reverse complement strand
GATCGACCGGTAAATCGAGAGCTTCGCTTTTTGGCTCAGCTCTCTCTTCACCACAACAGATCGGTACAGCGCCTGCTTCACTGCAGACGCTGCACCAATCCGCCTGTCGATCTCCCGCTCCATTTTTCCCTCATTCGTGAACAAGACCCCAAGATACTTAAACTCCTCCACTTGGGGCAGGACATCTTCCCCGACCCTTCTCCTGTCAGGGAGGATATATTTTATTACTTAATATTTCTTTCTTATCTGCTCGTGCTTATAAATGCTGTAAATTGTCGTTGTATTTGGGAACGTCCTTTACAAAAGCAACGGTCGCTGAACACAGGTGCAGGAGGAAACCTTCACTTCCTGTGTCTCATAGGTTGGGTCAGGCAGCAGATATGAACTCATCTGCTTCAAATGAGTCATAGAGTTCCTCTGTTTGGACGTTCGGTCTAACGTTTCACATTAGTGGAAATAATTGGAAAATGTGCATCAGAAAGAAGGACATTTCCTGTGCTATCTGTGGTGTGGATCAGTCCAGACGTGTCCAGGATTACCTGCGCCGTCCTGAATGTTGTTCGACCGGCCTGGAAGGAGACGTGTCTGTCCTGACTCGTACTGACTCAGGTTTCTGTTTGGTTAGGGCGTTCACTCTTACAAACATGGATTTATACAACTGCAATTCCAATGAACTCATTTTGAATTTGATGCCTGCAACACGTCCCAGAACGCAGGGACAGGGACATGTCTCCCACTGTGGTCCATCACCTTTCCTCCGAACACTCAGTAAGCCTCTGGGAGCTGAGGACACTAACCATCGAAGCTGTTGAAGCTTCTTGCTTGATGCAGGCATCAAACTCAAAATGAGTAAGTATTTGCAAAAAACAATAGTTTATCCATTTGAACATTAAATATCTCGTCTTTGTTGTGAATTCAGTTGAATATAGGTTAAAAAGGATTTGCAAATCATCTTATTCTGTTTTTGTTTATGTTTTACACAACGTCCCATCTTCATTGGATTTGGGCTTGTATTTCCTTTTTTTGACTCGATAGCTTTGCTTTAATTTTTATCAGACAATTGTAAAATGTGACCCTGCTGGCAAAATGAATCTTTATGAGGAGAATCTGACTCTACAGCAGTCAACAGAGAAAAATGATCAAAGTCAAAGAAAATGATTATTTAGGATACATAGGAAGATTATTTGCTGTTTTAATTATGGTCACAGCAAAATAAAATGCAGTAAAAATGAATCTTTTCACCTTTTATTTTTTGCACCGTCTCATTCTGACTCATTTTGCAGCTCGGGTCACAAATCTTACTTTTATAATCTGTTCAAGTGGAAAACCTGGTTTGTTTTGGAATATCAATAAAACTTTCTCTCTTCTAATTTTTGTCTTTTGTTTCCTGCAAAGTCAAGTAAAATTCAAACTGCATCAGCTGCGGGTCGGACCGTCTCTCGGCCACTCCGCACCTTCGTGGGTCGATACGTACCCGAGAACGGGCCTGTTGGGAAGAAACAGCTGAGAAAAGAAAAGGATCAAGGTGCTGATAGTGACCTCAGAATAATTAGTTTTATACTTTTCAATGTTTTATATAAATAAACTGAAGACAAACGGCAGCAGGAAGCTGTCGAGCTGCTCTGTTGGAACAAATGTTGAATTTATTTTAAAAGGTTTCAGCACATAATTCTGTTTCCTTTCTGTTAAATAAGTTTGGGAATCAAAACTAGAATCATTGCTTTAAAGCTGAGTCGTTCTGCTGTCCTGTAAAGAAAACTTACAGGTTGTATAAATACAACTTTAACACATAAAACCACATAAAAAAAAAATCTGTTTTATCATAGTTTTTATTTCGTCATCATTTCTTCTGAACTGAAACAAAGTAAGAAAATCAGGTTTATTTTTTAATCTTACAGAAGAATTAAAAGTTTAGAAGTAAATATAAAAACCTTAGATTATTTAATACATGCTTCTGTAAAATAATAAAAAGAATCAAGCTGGTCTGATGAAACCATAAATGCCTATCACCCGCCACCTTTCCTGCAGGAAATAAATCATATCATATCGTTCATCAACGTTGAAAATAGGACTTCAAACTGATAATGATGTGACTGCCCTTCAGTTATAACTTATAAATATTTGTGGATTTATCTGATTATTTGTAAGTGATGCCTTCAGAGGATCATGTTTGTTTCAGGGAAGTAGAGAAATTAAATCTTCTGAGAGCTGGATGACTTCACTGACATTAAAACTGGGTTCAAACTAAAATAAGCAGAACATGTAATGAGAATAACACGTTGAAGCTAAAATAAACTAAAACTCAAATGAGTAAAACTTGAACTAAAACCTAAATCAGTAGCTGAAAATGGGAAGTGGCAGAACAGTTACCAGAAACACAAATGGAGCCAGGACTAAAGCAGACTTGAAAGAAGATGTATTTCCATGAGGAATTATAGTTTAAATAAAGCTAAATACTTTGAGAAGTACTGCAGCTGCAGAAACCTGAAGTCGCAGCAGCTGGATGTGTTCAGATATAGAAGGTTAAAGTAGCTGGAAGTCGTTAGACGGCTGCAGACCTACAGAAGAGACTCTAAACAGGAAAACTGTAGGATAATTGATCTTTTCTACCAGAGAAGACAAACAGAATAAAAAGCAGATCTAAAGTCATGGAACCGGGCCCAACTCAGGTGAGTCGTTCCTCCAGACTCTGTTTCTGGTTCTCCTTCCTCTGCAGGTCATTTTACCAAACCATGACTCGTTACTGCTTCTCCTGCCTTCATGTCTTCATCCTTACTGTCTTAAATCTGTTCCTGACTCGTTCCCGTTCCTCCTCCTCCTCCTCGCTCCTCCGCGGTCACCTTCAGCTGTCGTCCCGCCTCAGCGCGGTGCGAAGGCTCCTCCAGAACTCGGGCCTCCTCTCCTCCTCCTGAGGCCACTCCAGGTAGGTGGTGGAGCTCATGAGTTTGCGCAGTTTGCAGAAGCGCCTCGGGATGTTGTCCATGGAGAGCGGCCTCAGCAGGATCAAGATGGCTGCTTCTCCGCCGGCGTCGAAGAGCCAGAAGTGGGAGAAGTCCAGTTCGTAGCGGCACCAGTCAGACTGGACGAAGTTCTCGGAGAGGATGAAGACGGTCCGCCGGCTGCGCTCGATGGCGCTCATGATGTTGTCCATGATCCATTGTCCAGGAAGGAAGTCCCGCTTGTGGAGGCACAAGGTCAGAGGTCGGGAGGACGAGGGACTCTCAGAGGCATCTCCACTGGAAGAACGTAAATAAAACACCAGATTCCTGATTCAGGGTTTAAATTTCACTGAATTAAGTTTTATACTCATAATCTGTGAGCAGAGAAAACAGGAAATTATTTTTGATTGTAACAACAGATTTTCCATCATCAAACATCTAAAATCTTCTTGAAACCGTTAACTCAATAATGTTCAAAGAATTACCCAAAGATGTTTACCTTGGCTCTTCCAGCTCAGGTACCAGGAAGCTTTCCACCCAGCTGGCATCTTGTTCACTGTAGGAAACAAAGGCGTCGAAAGAGAGCAACGGGTCCGACTCCTCGCTACGTTTGCTTCGTTTCCGGGAACTTCTCTTGGCCTTGAGCCACGCCCAGATCATCTTCAGGTACCAGAAGACGTGCAGGCGCCAAAGTACAACAGACACCAGCATCCCCACAAACAGAGCAACTCCACAGCTGACAGAGACAAACAAAACCTGGTGGCACACGACGACGGACAGGTGGACTTGGCTCACTGCTTCCCCCTGGAGGTAGAAAGGGGAGTCGCAGACGTAGCTGTCCTCTCTGTCAGTTAGCTTCACTTCACGTCCTTCGAACTGTGACTGGAGGAAGTTGACAAAGTCACAAGAGCAGATGAACTTGTTCTCGCCAGCCTGGAGGTTCTCGAGCTGTCTGAATGACTGCAGGTCCGAATGGCCGAACTGGTTCAGGGTGTTTGACTGTACAGAAGCATCAGATGTTGTGGTTGGTAACAGAGCAGACTGGAAACAGAAATCTGTGACTGCTTCTCACCTGTATTGTCAGTGTTTGTAGACTGGGGAAGAGCTGCCCCGCTGGTAACCTCAGGAACTTGTTTCCAGAGAGGTGCAGCTCTATTAAGATTGGCAGATCCAGGCTGAAACTTTTAAGATCGTTAAAGCTCAGATCCAACACCTGCAAGAAAATAAAGTATCCAATTAATATCCTGTTGTCAAAGTGATGGTGTCAGATGGTCTGATGGGTCCAACCTCCAGGGATCTTGGTAGACAGTGAGTGATGGTGGCAATCTTTGCCCTGGAGATGTTGAGGTGCCTCAGGGTCGCTGGCCAGGAGCAGTTGGAGGGCATGGAGCTGTAGCCGGTTCTGCTGATGTCCAGGTGGGTCAGTTTGGTGAGTTTTGACACCAGTTTGCTCATTTTTGACAAAGACTAGACAAAAAGGACGACCGTTAAGTTTTGGGGGCTTGTGAATCACACGGATTTGACTTTAAATTTCGTGCCGACACCTTCAGAGGGTTCCCACTGATGTTTAAAACTCTGAGTCCCTTCAACGTTTCGTCTTCTTCACAGAGCGTTTCTGCCAAAGTCAGGTCGGTCAGCAGATTGTCAGAAAAGTCCAAGAACTGCAGGTTCACCAGAAGATGGGAAGTTTTACAGGGCATCACGTACACCTAAAGGTGAAGGTCACAGCTTGTTAGGGTTTCACAAGAGCAGAAACTACAAAGAAAAGTCAAAACACAAAGTCAAGGCCAAGACACAACTATGACAGCTTCAACAGCTCAAACCGCTGTTCGATTAACTATCGCAACACAGAAGGTTCAGAAACCCCCTCCTGAGTAGAGATTTCCAACAAAGGATGGGTACTTGAGTTGTATCAGAACTTTTGATGCCTTTAATGTGTTCCTGTCCTTTGATACATTTTCTGTGTCAGAGAAGTGAATTATGTAGAGGTTACATCAACACATTGTCTTTTTTACCATGGCGTTTATGATGGACACCTTCCTTGGGTAATGCAGCAGAAAGTTCAGCTGTAGAAACGAAGTGAACCTAAAGACATCCAGCACCACAATGTTTCGTAGAAAAAACTCGTCAATGCTTTTATGATCGGTCCAGCTGGCCTTTTCCCACCTGCCACAAACAAACAGTTGTTCACAGTTAGTCAGTCATAAAACGGCAACACAAACTTTACTCGATTATGTTACAAAACAATCATTGTCTTGGCTAAAATCCTTCTGTCAACGTTAATGTAGCTGTGCGCTACCGAAACTTTTCTTCCACCAGAGCACAGGGCCAACGTAGTCCATAGCGCAAGTTGTGTAAACAACGGAAGCGCTATGGACAACGTTGGCCCTGTGTTGTTGCTGTTTTTTAAACTTATGGGGATTCTCCTGAGACTTCAGGAAGAGAGGCGCAGTGGAAGAAATGCTCTGGATGCTGCGATTGTTGCGCGGAGTAGGACAGCTGTTATCCGCCGGAGATTTCAGGCTTTACAGGCCTTCAGCTGGGGGACAGACGGCATAAATGTTCCAGGGTAAGCTAACGCTGTTGTTTATATTCCTACCTTCGCTCTTTATGCTTGTATCTGGTCACGCCCACGACCAATGAGTGAACAGGAGCTAAGCATGCGCCGCCCACGAACCAGGGCCGACCCGGCTGGCCTGACTCCGAAGCAGGGACCAAAAAAAACAGGAACTGGTCTCGAAAAAATGCAGATGGAAACGCACGCAAAGCAAGCCGAGGAGAGTGGAGCCGGGACCTTTAGAGCCGGTGGAAAAGGGGCAATAGAGGCCTTCTTCAGTGTGTGAGCAGCGAAGCAGCTGTTGAACTAACCTAACTTTATGTTAGTAGCTGTTCAAAGCTGATGGATGATGTACAGCTGATGTTACGGTATCCTACCTGCCCTCACCCGTCAGTGTCACGTCATCAAAGTATAAATGGGATAGAGGAACTCCATCCATCACCACCAGGAAGTCGATAACCGACTCATCAGACACAGAAAAGTTATGGAAAGAAAGTGACCTGAAGGGTGACAACAAAGAAACGTTGGTTTTCCTGATAATTAAAAAACTTCTTCCCTGCAGCACAAGCTAAAACTGAGTCTGCAATGACTGAACCTGATCCTCTTCTTGGCTAAGGCTCTGAAGGCTTGAACAGACTGATTTTCGATCAGATGGAGGTCTTCCAGGACGATCGGAGTCTCCGGGTACGCTATATCACTGAGCACAGCTGACGCCAAGGACTCGTTTCTCAAAATTGGAGTGTGGAGGCTTAAAGTGACCCGACCCAGCGGCCAAAGGTCCCCTAAGGTACCAGAGTCATATCTGCAGAGATAAAGACAAAGATGAGACAGATTTTACCAAAAGGTCCAGGGTTTCGGTTTTGTACTTCACATCAGTTTCTCATTGAAGCTAAATGTGGTAAAACCTCTCCAGGTTGTTGGCGTGCACAGTAAGCTCCTCCATCTGGGTGACTCCACTCAGATCTCCTCTCCTCAGCTCCTTTAGAGCCGGACCTCCAAACATCAGCCTCCTCAGGTGGATGAGTCCTTTAAATAACGGAGGAGAATCCAGGTGGCTGGAGGACAGCAGAGGAGACAAGAAGCCTGGGCATGAATATGGATGTTCCTGTCTTTACTCAGGTGACCTGACCTCCTCACCTGTATGGGTTGTTGAGCAGGTTGAGCCTCTGCAGAGCCTGCAGCCTGCTGAACCAGGTGTGGTTGAGAGTCGTCAGCTGGTTGTCAGAGAGATCCAGCTCCTCCAGGCTCCTCAGAGAGTCGAACGCTGATGGATGGATCGTAGCTAACCTGTTACCTGGAGCACAAAGATGTCTACATTTAAACATTTGATTGGTTTCCTGAGTGTGATGTCATACATCCTCTCAGTATTACAGTGCAGATCCAGGAGCCTCAGCTGTGAGTGGTCCGTCAGGTCATCGCTGGTCACCACGGTGATGTTGTTGAAGGAGAGGTTGAGACTCAGAGCTCTGTCTGTCACCACAGGAACACGGGTGAATCCACCATGGGAGCAGTTACAGGTGAAATGCAGGTTGCAGCGACTGCAGGACAACCTGCCTCTGTCTGTGTTTGACCTCTGACCCCAACACACCGAGAGAAAAAGGAGGAAGAGCGTAAAGAAGCAGGGGGTTGGACGTGTCATACTGGAAAGTCAAAGTGGGACAGGAACAGAGGAGGTTTGTTGACCTGCAGGAGACAAAGAAGGGAAAGTCACACAGGAAGTAGGATTTCATCAAACAGGAAGTCTACGTTTGATGTGATTCCTACAACTTCTAGTAACAAAAAAAGAGTGAAGAGCACTGATATCTGTAGACCTTCCAAGTTTTTATTTGGACTTTATGTTGTTTTCTTTGTTTTAATCATCTAACTGATGAGTCATTCAGACATTAAAACTGCTGCTGGACTGACTCAAAGTAAAACAACCATTTTAAACTGAATCTTCAGCAGCAGCCCGTCACAAAGTCACGATTTGTTCCTTTTTCTTTCACTGAATCTATGAAAAATAGCAAAGACAGAGCAGCTTGACAGAAAATAGGATTGTCGCTCCAACAAGAAGTAATTAGCTGCAGATCTAAGTCCTGACATGTAGGCACTGATCAGCTGATGGAGATGGGTTTTAGGCCTGATAAAACTAGTTTTGCCCTCCGCATGTCCAGTTCCTCTATTTGTTTTCCTAAGAACACAGAAACATTTGTTTTCAGCAACATCACTCTTACAAACGGAATCTTCACTTCCTGTTTATGTCCATGTTAGCGTTAGCATCAAAGCCTAGCCAGCTGCTGCAGGAAGCTAAAACCTGACCAATAATCCCACGAGCCTCGGCTTCAAAGCAGGACCAAACGTCAGCTGCTAAACGTGCCTCGATTAGACGCTCCGGTTCGGTTTGGGTCGGTTGGAGGAGCTGCAGAAGTCCTGGCACCCTTCATCAGAGGTCAGAGGTCATCATAGAAACCTTCCATGACGGATCTGCCTGAACAGCTTGTTTTTATTCTATTAACACCCAACATGTCTGAGAGTTACAACAAATAAAATAAGTTTAATTTGCTGAAAGACTTTTTATTGTGACTGCTTTAACAAAACACTGAAGGATTCACCCCTAAAACTTTATTTCATGTCTAATTTTTTACATTTAGTAGAAGAATTGCAGCAAAGACAACTTCTGTCCCTCATTTGATCAAACTTAAAAACTAAACAGAGTTAAAAATAAAGATGTTTTTTTTTATTTTACTTCATAAAACTGAAAATCCACAGCAGCAGAACTGTTTTTGTTGCACAACTTAGAGAAAAATGAAACATTTTTACTAATGCCTAACTAAAAGTTGTCTTTGAGAAACTTTAAACAAACTTTTTACTTTGGAGAACAAATGTTTAGCTTTCAAAAAGCATCTGACACAAACAGTAAAACAGAAACTTCAGATTCCTGAATTATAAATCAGTTCAGCTTCTTTAGCAGAGTTTTGTTTCAAGTCTTTACCTCTGAAAGGTTTCTTTACGTTTAAGACAGAGTCCATCCTTCATTATTCTTTCTTAATCTTATTTATTTAAAGCTTTCTGTCAGTTGCTGATTTCTGGCTCGGGCTGGAACCCACCGCTGCACAGATTTAACCCTTTTTCCTCCGTTATTCTCCAGATCTGCGCGGCCTTACCTGCTCTCCTCCTGAGCCGAGTCCTGATGAGAGACCCAACAGAAGCAAATCAAACCAAGCCAGGCGTCATAAACAGGGATTTATGGCTTCAAAAACAGGAAGTTAAAACTCAAGGGCGACATCTGGAACCACAACTGAAAAGAGGTAGTGAGCATTAAACCACCTCCCGGGGGG
>NC_051436.1:1135357-1155033 GCF_001649575.2 Kryptolebias marmoratus | reverse complement strand
GGGGGGGGGGCGTTCTGTAAGTGGGTGATCAGAAGAAAATACTGCAGATTAAAAACTTACACATTTTTACAAGCTTTATGTTTCGAACTGACTGAAACAGATGTAGTGAAAACAAACTGAAATGTTTATTATCTGTAAGTTTAGTCGAGGATTTCTGTCCAGTGAAGCGCCACCGTGAAGGAAAACAGCTTCAGGGTGATTTTTGCATCCTGTGGTTTCTGTTGCATAATTTCTGTTGGCCAGCGGACCTTGACCAAAGAACTTCCTCTTCTGGCTCCGCTTTTAGATTCACCCCCAACACTTTCACGGCCCTGAGGGGGATTATTGAAATAAGAACAAATAAAACCAACTGAAATGTGGACGTTTAACTTGATGACATCAACCCGGTCAGCTCTGACTCTGACTCTGGTTTATCTATGAAGCCCAGATTTATAAATGACAATAAGAAGCTGTCAGAGAGACAAACCTCCACCAGGTGTGATGCGGATCATAATCTGGATCCAGGTGGAGATGAGTTGATGATCAGCAAACGTTGGGAAAGATACTGCCGGAGTAAAGCTCGGTTCAGGAAAAAAGAGGAAGAAGGAGCCGCTGAGCGTTCATTTAGATTGTCTCTGGAGCAGGTTAAAAATCTGCTCGTTAAATTTATCTGTGATTTGTTTTTAGGTTTCTACCAATCATGTTTGCTCCTGGGACTGTTTTCCAGGAAGGCTTTAAAGTTCATTAGTTCATAGTTCTGTTGAAAGAGTAATAATAGTTAAAATAGAAACACCACTATTTATTAAATTATTGTTTTATTTTGTCTTTAATTAGCAGCTATTAGTGCACGTACATAAATCTGCCAGAAGAGGGCACACGCTCCTCAGGAGGAACCTGAAACTGCAGAAACAACCCTGCAGTTTCTGCAGGATTGAGCTATAAAGAAGGTGACCCTTTCTGCCTCTCTGTTAGAGGTCTCCTGCTGATGGTTCAAGACGGGGGACACTCTGGACAGGTCTCCAGACCACCACAGGGACACATGGAGACAAACAACCATTTACACTTTCTCACTCACACCTAAAGACAGTCATTAATTAACCCAACATGCATGTTTTTGGGAGGAACCCGGAGTAAACCCTCCACCCAGAAAGGCCCCAGGTTGGGAAGCAAACCTGCGACCTTCTTTCCGGGAGGGGACAGCTCTAACCACTGCACCACTGTGCACCACATCAATCGTTATGTTTGTCTAATCAACAATCGTTTAAGTTTAGAGTTTCTACAACTTTTAAACTTCTAAAAAACCTTTTGTCCTGGAATCAAACTTTGATTTAAAAGACTTATTTTAGCCAACGTGTGCAGTTTTATTTTATTTAGACCTCCAGTTTAAAACTAACTCAGTTTGTTTTTCATTGATACGATCAGAAGGCGTTTTCGGTTTCAGCTGCTTTAGATCACTGTTGTTGCTTTGTTCCTCGTGTCTTTTTGTCTCCTGTAACGTCTTCTAGGTCATCCGTCCTCCCTTTAAGATTCAGGTTACATGAAACCTAAGGTCCAAAGAAGAGGTTTAAAACCTTTTCTTATCTTAAGCTTCTTTTATTTGCGAGTTACAGACTTGGTTTGGTGCCATTTTTAAATACCTTTGATCGCTTTTGTTGGATAAACATGAATACTTCTGTCAGGACTATTAATGTTCTTCTACGTAGTTGTTTAATATTTCAAACACTGAGATTTAATTCTATATTTTCAACCCGCTATCCTTTAAAAAAAGAACCATTTAATTAAAACCTTGCAGTCAGTCAGCAGAACGCTTGAACCAACAAAAACTCAACAAAAATCAGGTCACGTTAGGTTTGACTCTTGTTTATAGAACAACATGTTGACAAACTTTACTTTAAGGTCCCTTCACATGGACTGATGACCCGGCCCGTTCCACCTGGGAGGACCCTGTTCTGCGTGAAGACGATGGCGCCGCTGTTACGCTTTTAGAACTCGCCAGACGGGCTTTTCCTGACAGAGAAAACTTTATAAAGTCTGGGAAGGTTTTTCTTCAGAGACCTGGTGCTGAATAATCTTCTCATCTACTTCTGAAATCAACCTGATTCAAGATGGCCGACACAGCTAATGAAGCATAGCAAACAGCAATGGTTATAGCTATGGTAGTAGCTGAGACTGATCTTCTACACGTACTCTGAGCACGAACAGATTGTGTGGCATCTTTGTTTAAAAGTTTAGTGTGCGAGGCGGCGTGTACACGATATAATCCAGGGTTTTACTTACAAGCTTTGTCTCTAACCCAGATCTGGACGATAATAAAAGGCTGTAAGAGAAGAGCAGATCAGATAAGAGCAACATGGAAATCTGAAATGTGTAATCGAGGCAGAGGTTCAGACTCTGAACAATGCTGCAGGACTGATACTAAAAACTCCAAACTGGATCATTTGTGAAATAAAATCTGCATCCATACAATAAATAAATCAAACAAAGTGACATGTGTTGAAAAGGTCCGTTGTTTTTGTGAAGTTCAAACTTAAAACTACAATACCCTTCATGAGAAGCAGTAAGCCTGCAGGATATAAAGCCGAGAAGCAGCCGAAGCTTCAACACTTCAGCTGATCCTGAAAGGAAGTGAGTATATGTTGGATCATCTCCTGAAATTATTCATATGAATTTAGATGGAATAATATCTGTCAGTTTGTTTAAAAAGCTTTCTGTAAAGTCTGGATCTGATTCAGCAGCTCAGAAACATCATTCAGAGTTTAAACAGGAAGTTGGACTTTAAATGACTGAGCTGAGGCTTTTATATCTTTAATCATTTTTACTCCATCACAGCTGAAGTTTTCTGATTTTTACAGATTTTTCCACAGAGTGTTCAGCTGACAGTTGATGACGCCGATTAATTTACAAACTCTTCTTACTCCCTCAACTCTTCTGTTGGTACATATATAAATTATACATCAACATGTAGACCTTTTTAGTTTAGTTTATTCCAAAGTTATGTTGGGATCTCAGGCAGCAGCTGTAACAGGACCTTCAGGAGTTTCTTTAGAAACTTTCTAGCTGATAACTTTTATTCGTCTATATTACTATAACACTGTCACTTTGTGTTTTGGAAGTCCAGCCTCCATCTTCACCATGAAGCTGCTCGGTGTTTCCCTCACACTTTGCGTCGTTCTGACCCTGAGTCAGGCACGTCCTTCGATGACTCCAAACCTCCCTGGACTTATGGAAGAAGGTCTCTGTAACCTCAGGAGGCAGAACTGCTCCGTAGATCCAAGCTACGGAGACTGGTTCTGTCCGAGGTGTGACACCAACGGGAACTTCCTCCCGCAGCAGTGCTCTTGGTTAACGGGGTCCTGCTGGTGCGTCAACATCGTCACCGGAGAGGACATCCCCGGCACGAGCACGATGCCAGGGGAAACTGTGGAAGACTGTGGTGAGCGGCTCAACTGAACTATGTGATGAAAGGTAAATGAGACTAAAGTGTTGGTATAATCCATCCATCTGTCCATTCATCCAGCCAACCATCCATCCAACCAGCCAACCAACCATCCGTCCAATCATCCATCCAACCATCCATCCAACCATCCATCCAGCCATGACTCACAGTGGGAACCCCCGAAGAAGGAACATTCAGAAGAAGAAGAAGAAGAAGAAGAAGAAGAAGAAGAAGAATCAGAAGAAGGTGACAGAAAGCCCCTCCGACCTGCTGAAGCACATTTAGACAAAAAACAAAAACTTTTTTGTTTAAAAACAAAAACTTTCCTTCTCAATAGAAAGATATTGTGGTTATTATTAATAAATTAAAGTAAAATAAAATATTGCTTCAACTGTAAATCTGATAGCCCTTTCAAACTAAGACCACTACTAAAAACTAATATTTGCTTTTACTGCAAATTTTAAAGTAAAAAGTAAAGAAATAATTGTAACTAAGTGGTGGTTTCAAAGAAACAAAATTTTAATTTATTATCAGAAATAGATTTTTTTTCTTCATTTGTTGTTCCACACTGACTAATATAATCTCTTTTTTCCCACTGATTCATCATTTTAAAATGTTTAGATAATTCTAGTTGTATTTTGGCGCCACCCAGTGGCAAAACGGCTTCATAAATAAATTTTGATACCAACAAAAGAAACAAGACTGAAGGCCTAGATGTGTAGGAAACGTGTAATAAAGTGTTATTTAACATATTTTGTAGAAAATAACGAGATCTGCCCAGACGGTTGGTCCATGTTTGGCAAACGGTGTTTCATCTTCATCGACGCCCCGAAGACTTGGACCGCCGCCGAGGTGAGGACTGATGTAACGTCCCGCAGCAGGCCTTTTATTTTATTTTAGGTTTCTTTTTGAATCTTTTTCTCTGCAGTTTTACTGTCAGTTTGAAGGCGCTCACCTGGCGTCGGTCCACAGTTCTGAGGAGTATCGATTCATCCAGTCTTTGAGCAGAGGAGACTCTCACGACTTCCCGGAAGCCTGGATCGGAGGCAACAACATCATTCAGGTCAGGTTTGCAGCCAAATTCAATAAAAAACAGTGTACAGAGGGACAGACAGTATTCAGTCATTTCACTGGTTTCTTTTTAATTTTCTACACTCCTCTTTTGGGGAATTTACTTGTGTATAAAACATCACACACAATAAGTTGGTTTCAATCATTTCTTAGTTTGTTTGACGATATAAATTTGTGCCTGTGTGTCTCCACAGCCCGGTTTCTGGATGTGGTCCGATGGCTCCGAATTCAACTATGAGAACTGGGTTGATGACGCCAAACCGTTTAAAAACCCGAATCGCTGTCTGAGAATTAATTATGGAGGTAATGACACACACACACACACACACACACACACACACACACACACACACACACACACACACACACACAGACACACAGACACATTCATTTCTGTAGCCTAACCTTGATCTTAACCCTAACCATTACTAGTACATGCCTAACCCTAAGCCCCACTAACCCTATAACCTTTAACCTTGGTTTTTATACACTTTCCCAGTAAATCCAGCCTTAAACCTTAACCTTTTAAGTCCAGCCCTAAATCTGTGCATCCCATCTCCCTCTAAATCAGGGGGGGTCAAACTCCAGGCCTCGAGGGCCGCTGTCCTGGAGGTTTTAGGCTTTTCTGCTCCGACACACCTGATTCAAACGGTTTAATCACCTCCTCACCACATCATCAGGTTCTCCAGGAGCATGGCAGCAAGTCGTCCATTTAAAGCAAGTGTTTTAAAGCAAGAACACGTCTAAAACATGCAGGAGAGCGGCCCCTGAGGAATGGAGTTTGACACATGTGCTTTAAATGTCTGTTTTTCTTTCTGTATTTCGCTCACCTTCCTCTTGTTTTTCATTGCTTTTTTTCCTCAAATCAAACACAGAACATGAACGTATCAAACATGCCCCCGCCTGGTTGTTTGTATAACGTCAATCTCATACTTCTAAAATCACCCAAACATGAAATCAGGGGGTCTCCTGATGCTTCCTTTGCCTCAGACACAACATAAAGGGAGGTTCAGGTACCTCATCCCTAAATCTAACCTTTAACCCCAAAATGGCGCTATGGTTCCAGTGAGGAGAACCGGACCTGACGATGTAGGTGACGTTACCAGAGAAGGTCCCTTAGAGGCAACCAAACCAGAACACCCACACACACACACACACACACGGTCATGTTTAGCATGTTGACGGGACTCCAGGCCAAATGTGTGACGGATTCGAGCACCTTGTCCTGCAGCAGAGCTAACAGGACGTGCAGTTAGTCTGTGTAACCTTCATCATTCTTTAAATAACCTCATCGAACTGAGACCTCTGTCTGTGTTTCCTTTAGCGGAGGAGCTGAAATGGTACGGTTCCTTCTGCTTCAACGGTCTGCCGTTCGTTTGTTCCAAGAAGCCCGAACACATCTGAGAGCCAACATGTTAATGTTTTCTTTTCATTTACTGGGATTAAAACATAATAGAAGTCAGAAATTGGTGTTTTTGAAATCAGTTTATTAGACCTTTTTCTGCATATCATTTTGTTTTATATTACAACATAATCAAAAATAAAATGTTAAACTAACCAATAAAAAAGCAGCAACAAAAACTGACTGAAAATTATTGTGAAATGTGTCTTCAACAAAGAGAGGACCAGGTTTATGAAAAGGAGGCTAAATTATTCCTCAGATGGTGTTGATTAAAGAAGGTCAGAGCCTTTTTATGGAAAAATGTAAGGGTCAAGTTTATAATGAACTTTTTATTAAAAACAGCATACAGGTGTGAAAGAAGCTAATATTAAACCTCTACACTTCTGCATGAATCTCTTATTGTGAAGGACTGAAGGAAGTTCAGTGACTTCTGCTTCTTTGTTTTATTTTGTAGTTAACCCAATAAAAGTTAATCTCTAGGCTACAATAAAAATACAAAACAAAAGCTGTTGGGTTTTGAAGCACAGCAGGGTTCACCTCATTCGGTTCAGTCTTCAGATACTATTTAGGCTTTTTTCTCTGTGTTTTCTCCAGGTAATAAAAATAAAAGAATCAAATGTTAGTGAAGTGGCAGAGGCTTGTGGTCAGAACTTTTACCCTTTTGGACCCAACCAGACATCTCTCCCTCTGATCTCCTCGTTTCCCGGCAGAAACAAACTCAGTAACGTTTGTTTTAAAGATAATTCTCTCTGAACTGAATTTAACTCCAAATAAATCACTTTTAGCAACAATAATCATCATTCCCATCACTATAAATATTAAAAAACAAGTTAGTTTAGTTTAGTTTGCACAAAACAGAAAAACATCTTAACAGTGAAACCACAAGAAAGACAGGCGGGAGATCGAGTAATCGCTTGTGTCTGTTAGCAAAATATCTCATGACCAGGGTCACATGAAACTCTCAGAAAGTGATGTTTGGGTGTATATCTGCTTTAAGATGGCCACCATGGTCCTTAGCAAAGTCAGAAACATCTACAGCTTCGAGCACCGACTCCTCATGTCTTCATTTCAGACTTTAACAACCCTTTTCATGAATGTTAGTTTTAATTTCAAACAACTAAATACGATAAAAGGAGCTCCTGTTTACGACCACTAACAAACTATTCTGTAACCGCTGGAGTTAAGAACCAAACTTTCCTGGTTTCTGAACAAGTCTCGAGTTTATAAAATGACTCAGCAACATGTTCTGGTTGTTTTTCTGACGGTAAATCATGAAATCCACAACTTTCAACACATCTGCTGAACAAATTCTGACAAATCCGTCCTTTTGCCCTTTTGTTCCCGGCCGGAGTCAGGATGTTACTGATCAACTGCAGCCGGTCGATAACTCAGAGGAGGGACAGAATAAAACCCAGATCAGGACAGATCTCAGGGAAAGGAGGAAGAGGAGGAACACTGGTAACGATGAAGGCACTGCTGTTGCTGTTTCTGTGCGTTTCTGCCTCCTGGGCTCAGGACGATCTGCAGTACGACGACTACGACTTGGTGAGAAGTTCCCAAAGATTTCAGTCAAATCAGGCTAAACACCAAGAAATTATTCATTATTTATTCATCGTCTGCTGCAGGTCGCTTAGAATAATATATCATATCAGTATATCAAAATATGGGCTTTTAAATAATGTAACTATTAATAAAAAGGGAATTTTTTTTTTTTTTTCAATTTTAGGTTAACGAAACGAGCTGAATAATAAGGAAAAACTGAAAAACTTTATGCTTTAAAACGATGCTTTCTATTTTTTAAACAGAAAGAAGTTTGTTTTGTTTCTAAATAATTTTTATTCTTAAATAAAATTTAAATAAATAGTTATTTTATTAAAGTTGAATAAACAGTTCCCAGCAAAAATCCTATAACTGCACTTTATATAAACAATTCAAAGGTTTAAGTTTTAAATTATAAATGTATTATAACCCTTTATTAATTTTATTTATTTAAGTATCAATGACAGAAAAACTTATCAATAATATAAAATGTTTATATTTTCTTATATCTGTAAAATTTCAGTTTTTGTTCACAGCAGGATTTACATCAATTAGAAAATAAATCTAATAAGATTTAAACATCAGTTAAATCAACAAATAAAATATAAATTTTAATGTTTTTTTTACCTTTTTTCACAGGATGCCAAGGCCTCAAATGCAACGGTAAGAAGAACAAATCTGTTTAAATAAGTTTTATTTCATTTATCTTTAATATAAACGTATTTTGTTAAAGAGCCCAGGAACGAGTCTGGACGCTCGAGCTCATCGCCCAACAACCGGCCGAGAAACGTACTCTTCCAGCCGCAACCCGCCTCCGCCGATCAGCGGAGGCAGCAGGTAAAATCACACAAACCTCAAAGTAATGACTTCACCAACTTCAAATTCATGTTGTCATTTCAACGATGAGTCAGCGCCAGAATTACTGTTAAAACAAATTAAACAAATCAGGCTCCAGCTTAAATATCATCTCATTGAAGGGCTGCTTTAGATCATAAATATGCCCAAATTATAATTTTATGTAATAATTAAATTCTGTGAATGAATGTCACAAAACAATGAGTTGTTTAAAGTAACATATGATGGGATTACTCATGTGAAAACATGACTTTTACATGACTTTTACATGCTTCCCCTCCGGGTTTGGAGCATTTTCATGGCGACACGTGAAGCCCATGTCCGTCCTCATAAAGTCTGTCTTCTTGATGGTTCTGGTTCTGGTTCTGGTTCAGGTACCGCGGCCGGCCCACCCCAGCCCCGGTCGGAGGCCGTCGGGAGCAGGAGAAGGTGGAGCAGCCCGAGGCGGGAGGATGCACCCACGCTTCAGAGGCCATGGTGCGAAAACAGCTCCACAAATCTGAAAACAAGGAAACCAGGAAGAGATTAAAACAAACGATTTGTCGTGTTTTTAGGAAGTTGAAGTTAAAACCAAAACACTAACCAAGGCCAAGAAATTAAAGTTTTATTTCTGAAAGTGCATCATATAAACAGCTCTGAGGCACAGTAAGCTCAGTATCAGCTGGAAGTGTCCAGAATCACCCAGAAAAGAAAGTTTAAGAGAAAGAAAAAGAAAAATCTGCCTAAAAGAGCTTTTTTGTCCATCAGGGCGTTCTGTGTCCCACCGGCTGTGAGCTGAAAACCATGATGGTGAAGCAGGAGAGGAACGTGAAGATGGTACGTTTTCCTCTTCATCAGCTTTTTACAAGAACATTTCTAAGAAAACCCAGGAAGATGAGCTCAGACCAACATCTGCTGCCCCGTCATGAATAAAAAACAATTTAATTTGATTTTCAGGCCATTAACCAACTCAAGCCGGACGTCCAGGAGCTGTCCAGCTCCACCAACAACGTCTACAACTATGTCCACAGCATGTCCAACTCTCTGAGGGAGAGACAGCGAGTCTTCACCGGTGAGAAGAAAACATTCGTTCAAAAACAAGTTTCAAACTAATTTAAAAACTGGAGCTTATTTTGCTTTTAAATGGATTACTTTAATATCATAGTGTTGACTTTAAGAGGCGACAGTTTGGTCCAGATTTTTATTATTTTTTAATTTGTATAAAATATTAAATAATCTTTCAACAGCAGTCAAATAAAATAAATATTGTTGGTCATCTGTTGAACACCAAAGATTTGAACTAAAACAATTATTTTACTGCCAAAAACTAAAACCAACATAGTTGTTGAGAATCCAGAATCCAAATGTTTTATTTAAATTTTTACAAATTAAAAGAGTTTGATATGTTCGAATTAATATTTGATTAGTGGGTTACATGAAGGACAGGTGGACAGGTGAGGTCAGGTGACGCTCGCAGACCTCTGTAGTGAGAGTAGGGAGCAGGTGGAGCTCTGCTCTGGCAGAGAAAAGGAATGAAAGTCAGTAGAAGTCTCATCATGTGTATGTTTTGTCCGTTTCCTGATGCCTGCAGGCAACAGCAGGGTAATGGGTCAGTACACGGATCAGGTGGAGGAGCAACACGCCTACATAAAGGAGACGGTGGACACCATCTTCCCTTCAAACCTCAGAGTTCTGCAGGTGAAACATGAGCTGACAGCAAAACAAAACAGCGTTAATTCTGAAACTGAGTTACTGAAGCTAAACGAAGCAGAACATTAGCTTAAAGCTAAAAGTAGCAAAAAGCTAGGAAATGTTTAAAGCAGCAAAGGGCTAGCTAAAAACAGCAAAATATTAATTAAAAGACAAAATCAGAAAAGGGCTAGATTGAAGTTAAAGTAAGAAATGGCTAGTTAAAAGTACCCAAAAGCTAGCTAGAAGATAAAAGTGGCAAAATAGTAGCTAAGAGTAGCCAAAGGCTAGCAAAAATGCTAAAAGTAGCAAAGAAAGAAAAAATAGAACAAATAAACTGAAGCAGATTTGAATGTATTTTTATACAGAAAATATTGGTAAATAAAGTTAAATATTTATAAAAGTCAGAAACTAAAAATCCCAGCAGCCGTTTCCTGAATGAGCCGAACGTTTTCATCTATGAGTGGCTAAAATAACACAAAGTCTGCAGTTAGATTATAAAAACACGTAGAAAAAGAAAAACAAACAAACAGGAAAACAAAGTGAATGATGAATCAGCATCAAATAACGAATTCATCAAATGTTGTGGTTTCAGGGGGTTCTGGACAAGATCAGGTTGAAGATCCAGAAGCTGGAGAAGGCCATTCAGTCCCAGAAGGACCAATGCAAGGACCCGTGTATAACCACGTGTCCCATCCCGGTGGTGTCTGGTGAGTGGAGGCAGAACCATTTCTGACTGCCGTGAGCCGTGCAGTGAATTCATTTAGCTGATTCAGAAGAACGGATGATCTAATCCCCGTTGGGCTCTGCAGGAACCTCTGCTGAGACCAAAATACGATGACATTTATCTGTTTTTGGTAACTCCAGGTAAGGAGTGTGAGGACATCTACCGGCGGGGAGGACGGGACTCCCAGATGTACATCATCCAACCCGACTCCTTCAGCCCTCCGTACAAAGTCTTCTGTGATCAGACCACGAACAACGGAGGTACCAGTAGTCCACCTGTGCAGCATTTTTGCATCGTGAGTTTCTTGGTGAAACTGTTTCTAAGAGTCTCTGTTGTTTCCAGGCTGGGCTCTCGTCCAGAACAGGCTTGACGGCAGCGTGGACTTCGGCCGGCGTTGGGACGAGTATCGCCGCGGCTTTGGCAACATCGCTTTCAGCTCCGAGAAGGGTTTCTGTGAGACTCCAGGTGAGGCATTAAACAGGCGTCACTCTTATACTTCGGCTGTAATCTCACCTTCCATCCTTTCATGTGACAGGTGAGTACTGGCTGGGAAATGACCGCATCAGTCACCTGACCAAGATGGGCCCCACCGAGGTTCTTATCGAGATGCAGGACTGGACCGGGGCCAAGGTGAGTCTACCCTATTCATTATAAAAATGTTTAACTGGAGCTTAAAACCCATTTAAATGCTCACTTTGATCAACTCTATTGACTCTCAGAAATAAATTGCATGTGCAACATTTTATTTACCATTTAAAATACTTTTTTTTATTCACTACGAAGAAGTTTTTATTATCTCTTTGAAAAAAAGCTGAAAATGTCCCTTCCTTTACATGTAGGTGCACGCCCAGTACCGCCAGTTCACCATCCAATCAGAGACGTCCAATTACATGTTGGCCGTTGACGGTTACTCTGGTAACGCTGGCAACTGCTTCCTGGAAGGAGCCCTGGAGCTTTTTGGTGTGAATCGAACCATGACCATACACAACGGCATGATGTTCAGCACGCATGACCGAGACAACGACAACTGGTAGGTGGCCAAGGAAACGTTGAGTCGCTTCAACACGACGCTTCACATCAAGTACTGGGTTCGTTGTTGTGGGCACGGTCACAGAATAAGAGGTTTGTGTCCTCCAGGAACCCCGGAGATCCCTCTAAGCAGTGCTCCAGGGAGGACGGAGGCGGCTGGTGGTACAACCGCTGCCACTCGGCCAATCCAAACGGGCGATACTACATGGGCGGCAGCTACACGTCACAGATGTCGAAGCACGGCACGGACGACGGCATGGTGTGGATGAACTGGAAGGGGAGCTGGTATTCCCTCAAGGCCATCAGCATGAAGATCAGGCCTTACATCGCCTCCAGATAGCTGTGCTGAAGAGTCGACACGTGCAACGCAAACAGGAAGCTGTCAAAATAAAAGACAAAATGTTCAAACAGGGGTTTCAGATGAATCACATGACAGTGACAAACACTGATGAGGATTTGATCAAATCCTGTTTGTTGATGGACTCGAGCATGTTTACACAAGTCTGGACAAAAGATGTTTAAGAAAAGTTAAAACAGTTTTTATACTAAATAAAATAAAATTAAAAGTTCGGTCCAGCTGTGAGTAAACATGTTGTGGTTCATCTTGTTGTTTGTGTCTTCAGTACAAAATCAGGAGCAGTTACTGAAACTGTCCTCTGCTACTCAATAAAAACATTGAGGAACCTTCATTGTTTGGCCTTCGTTGTTTTTTATCCACACTTTTTAAATAAAAGTTCTTTACAAGTAAAAAAAAAGCATCTTAATGTTGTCAAGTTTATTTTTATAACATATTTATTACAATGAAATGTGCTTATAAATAAAAACACCAAGTACAAACAAAACAAGTATGGAACCCACACAGTAAGGGACTTTTTACAATAATATGGAAAAAAATAAAAGTAGAAATCCTTGCAGAAATATTAAAACTTTAAGCAAAGATCTGAGATCTGATCTGATGACTTTTAGCTACGATCAAGTCTGAGCTCAACTTTCAGAAAACTGGTTTCCTGTTTGCTACAGTTGACTTCAGAGGAGTTCATCCAATGATTAGTTCCTCAGAGTTTCATTAAAACCCGTTCGCTGGTTCAGGAGAGGTTCTGTAAGCACACAGAGGCAGTTACATGCTCGCCTGCCTTTCATCGCAGCGGGCGATAGCTGCTGAAATGTAAAAGCTTCAAAGTTTACATTTAGGTGAAATTATAGATTCACTAATCAGAATAAACTTTAGAAAACAGTTTGAACTATAAACAAACAGATTTATTTTCTCCTTTTGCCTATTTACAGACTTTGAGGTAAAATAGGTTCATCAGGATGCCCCGCCCCCAAAAACCCAACCTGCTGTGATTGGTCAGCTCCAGTGGTGTGATCAGGCTCCTCCCACTATTTGCACCAACTCTGCTGAAATTTGACCTGAACCATTAAACAAACATAAAACTATTAAACTCAGCAGGAAGTCATGAACTTTTACTGAACATTTTCAAACAATAAACTTAAATATTAATAAAACTGTCGTTACTGAACGATGCAGAAACACAAACATGAACAACTAATTTGGTTTATTAGGGACCTAAAAGACAAAACCACGACTCCCCCTCAGCTTCCAGGTAATTCCTGCGGTGGAAAAGCACCTTTCAAACCTTGAATAAAAACATGTTTATTTATTCTTTTTTCAGGTTTCAGGTTCTGCAGAACTGAGCGTGTGCAGCTCTGCGGACTCGTTCAGCTCCAGTACCAACTGATTCACCCCGACGTCCTCGAACAGGTTCAGGAGCTCCGTCCGGACCGCTGGAATGGTTCTGTATTCCACAGACGGCACCGGGCCAACGTCAGAAGGCTGCAGCTTTATCTGTGGGGTCTTCATAGGGGGCGCTGCAGCTTCGTGTTTCTGTCTGACCCTTTGGGCCGTGACTTTCAGGTCCGTTTGCAGCGACTCAAAGCCGTGATGATCGGCGCTGAACGGCAGCGCCACCCGGCAGGTCCCCCGGCAGGTCCGCAGCTTCATGTCAAGGTCCACCTGGGGGTTTAAAGAACATAAGTTAACGTCAAACTGGAGTTTAAGGCTCCACAGAAATCACAAAAACTGATTATTATAACCAGCAACGTACCAAAAACCAACCACCAGGAAGTTTATTGGACCATCTCAAGACTACATGGGGTTTATGACAAGCAAAACATAAAAATAAGATTATCTGACAAACAGTAGGCTGATTTTTATCTTCTCTGAATGTTAAACCTGTTTTCAGATCATTTATATACAACTTTTCCTTCATGTCTTTAAATGTGTTGACATCTTGATGAGGACTTTTAATTTGAAGTACTTATGGAGACAAGAACTGTTTTAGAAAAATGGTTCTGTGGCAATCTGCCATTCTGCTACCTGGTGTGTGTCTCCTGACTTCCTGATTGGTCGGCCTCCTGATGACTCTCAGCTGCTGCAGATTAGGATCAGCCGCTCAAGCATTCTTAAGGCAGTTTGGAGGGACAGACCAACGCATCCATTACCTGTGGTAACCCGTCTCAGCCACTACCTGTTGCTTGTATTAAGAAAGTGTTAACTTGTGCATGTTTGTACCTATCCAGGGTTCCTGGTTCTGTTCCCGAGCTCACCTTTGTTTCCAAGCTGCCGTCTGAGTCTGCCACCTACGTACCTGTGAGTCTAACTACCTGAGAGCCGCCAAGTCTGCAACCTGCTACACCTGTCTGTCTCCTGTTCACCTGTGGATGTACTTACCTGAAACCACTGGGGATCAAAACCTACCTGAAAGCCTGACCTCCTCCTCGGAGCAACTGCTACCTACCTCCACCTGTAAGACTAAGCTGGCTAACTTACCTGCAACCGGCCTACCAGTAGCAAAGAACCCAAACTTACCTGCTCCTCTCTCTCTCCTCCAGATCCTGTACATAGCACCAACCGGCACTGTAAATAAAGTTCCCTTACCTTTTGCTAAAACTGTTCTGTGTCTTCCGTACCTCGAGTTACTCACTTTTGACAATAGCCTGAAAACCTAATAGATTCCAATAAAATCATAAATGTGAGAAAAATAAAAGTAAAAAAGGAAATGTGACCAGTATTTGAAAACTAGAACATATTTGTAGAAATGTTAAATGGTACCAAAGCAGCTTCCTTTCGTAATAATCTAAGCTGATAAACAGCTGATGTTTTGATGTATTTTCTTGTTTTTCCCAAACTTCAGGAGGAAATCAAATCAAAAACATGATGGAAATGGAAACATAACAGGAGATTATAATAAAAAATGATTCTGTGATGATGTGTTGGCACTGTTAGTAGCTGTCATCTTATTCCTTACCTCTGTTCGATACAACTCCTCCACCTGTTCCTCAACATGGCCGCTCAGATCGTTTAGTTTTTGTGCCAGGGCGGCCGATTGTTTCCGTAGGAACGTGAGGTTCCTGGTCAGAACGTCTGCACGTTCCACAAACTTCAGTTCTGACACTGGGAACACAAAAACAGACCTTTTAATGAGTCAGAATTACGAGCGTTTCATTTTGCCCAGGAAATCCGACCCAAACGAGCCCCGACCGTATCTGCTGACGATGACTCTCCGCCTGGAGCTGTAGACGTCGGCCATCACAGACATGGACTTCTCGCTCCTGTCTTTCTGCAGTTTGGCTGTTTTACAAACTTTCTGCAGTTTTCTGTCCACATCTGTCTCCAGCTGGGAGATCAAACCCTGCAGCCGACAGCCTGAGGGACATTTAGAAACCTTTGGAGAACAAAACTCAAGTTTAGAGACTGAACCTCAGGGATTTATCCCAGGTTCTCCATTTTTCCTGTTTATTTCATTATGTTTATCTAAGAAGAACAGATGATAAACAAATTACACACAGTAAACCATAATTTAGCCACTAATCCAGCTGATAGAATATCATTATTTTGTTAAATGTTTATGAAACCTGTTTGGTGTCAGATTTTTCCACTTCTTACCCAATCATCATCCGAGCAGAGGGGGGCGTGGGGTTTTAACGAGCACTGATGGTTCCTGAACACGCCGCTGGGATGCTGTCGGCCATCTTGTTCCTGCTGTTGGAACCTCAGACACACTGCAGAGGATCAAAAAGAAGGAGGTCAGTTTACCTTCAGATAAAACGTGTTTGTTGACTGTTGGACCGCTCAAAGATCATGTTTGTTCTGTTGTGAAGAGGCGATAACACTGAAAGCATTTAGACCAAACATCACGTTTACTTTTAGGCTGTTTTTTAAAATCTTTAATGCATGTTTAATTTTATTTTATTGTCATTAAATGCAGTAAAAAGAAATCTAAGGTGCAATAACCTAACAGACAAACACTTAAAAACTACATAAAATATATACAAGTTTAACTGCAAATAAGGCTTCTTACTTTAACTAAAATAAAGTTATATACTTATAATAAACAAAAGCAAGTGTCCAATAACAAAAACTTAGAGGCACTTTTATGGAGTTTGTGAAAAAGTATTTAAAATATCTTTTATTTTTTGTGGTGAGAGTGAAATGTTTGACAAACAGAGTTCATCAGGATGACTTTCTCTGTTCCTCATCAATAACCACCGAGGAAGACGTTAGGCCTCCCTTAAAGGAAATAAAAAAGTTACATGATTAAATTAAAGGAATGCATATCACCCGCTGCCTTTCATGCTAAAGTTTTAAACTAAAATCATCTAAAGATGAGAAATAATGAAGATCAAACCTTCAAATGATCGTTGTTTGTGTTCCTAAGGTCAATTAGCCATGGTGGCCATCTTGAATTGGTCGTAGATGTGAATTCAGTGATTAATTTCTCCTGTGGTTCATCAGATACACAGGCAGTTACATGATCGCCCGCCTTTCATGGAGCATAACATAATGTGGAGGCTATAGAACTGAATTATTATTGAAGAAACAGCTAAAGCTTACAGTTTAATCTTTTCTAACAAACTAAAGTTGTATAAACTTTAAATAAATTAATTGAGTTTTTATTCCTTTTTTTCTACGTTCACTTCATCATTTAAATTTCTTTATTTGTCCAAAAGTTAAATTTTTCTTCATTTAAAGTATCTTCTAACAATCTGGATGATTTTGTGATTTCCGTCAGTCTTTAAATATAAAACATGATGTTTGTAAGTTGGTGTTGACCCTCCCGGGGTCACCAGGGCTTCTCCACCTCTGGGTTAAAAAAAGAGCCGGACTCTCAGCAGCTGAAGTGAAGACAGATATTTATTTACTGATCAGAGTTCAGCCATCGATCGGTACAGACACAGGGACAACGCTGGACTGCTGACAAACGGCTCAGTGTGCTGGAAACAGATAACAGTCAGCAAAAATACACAACACTGACTTCATTTTGAAATCTCACAGCTGAACTAAGGTTCTTTGGTTCTTATACTTTTATTGATTCTGTGCATAAAGTCTGCATGTTTTTATTAAAAGGCAGCCGGTCGAACGAACATCCGAACCGTTTTCAGGCTGTATGTTGCTGGTTTGTACGTCACCCACACCACTCCATTCTCAGTTTGATAGGGCGTGTTTGTTTTCGGGTCGTATAGGCCTTTGTAATAAATCCCGTTTAGGTTTGCGGACTGGCAGCTGTTGTACCACCACCCGCCCCCGAACTCCTCCGCACAGTTCCCCTGACACTCGTCGTTGTCCTTGTCAAAGGTGCTGAACTTCCTGCCGTTGTGGGACGTGTCGGGCGTCTTTCCGGGCATCAGCAGAGCGTCCCCGGCGTCTCCGGTGTACCCCGACACGTGCAGCGGGTATCCCTCCTCCTCCGTGCCCACCCTGACTGTGTATTCAGCAATAGCCACGCCCCCCTCCCAATCCTCCAGCTCCACCTTTAGCATGGTATCGCTCTGATTGGTCAGCAGATGGAGGTTTTGGTTGCCCAGCCAAACGTCCCCCTTCCCGTTAGCGTCAACCTTGCCGAAGCCATGGCGGTACTCGGCCCAGGAGCGGTTGAAGCTGATGGAGTCACCCTCCCTCTGCTGAACTAACAACCACCCACCCATTAGGCCCTCCTGCCGGCAGTACACCTCCACTGTGGCCGTGGAGTCCGAGCTGCCAGGTCTGATTTTAAACAGGCCGTTTGTTTCCCCTTTCAGGTGCTTCTGGTAGGCGTCGACACAATCTGCGAACAGAGAGGGGTACACTGAAGGCCACGCGTTAGCTCCGACCAGCGCTGGGTCAGCTGGTTGTAACTTACTGCAGAAATCAAAACAACCACTTCCCCCTAAGAAAATTAACTTCCATTTATACCCCAACAAACTCCAGACTGAATTTGGATCACTGACATAATATTTCTTTCGTTAACTACTTGTTAGCCTACGTGTCTCTAGTTTTTGTTGATTTTCTTGGGTAACCCATTGAGCCAAATGTAATCTAACAAAGTCTGAAACTCTGAGGCCAATGAGATAAAAATACTGCCTTCACTTCTGGTCTTTGGTACATAGGGCTAGCTAGCAACCTAGCTTCTGCTAAGACATGCTACCTAGCTGATCGTTGCCTTCTTGGCTTTGAAGATTTTATTCCAGATCGGCTGTTTTGGTACCTTTTCCTACATAATCATCCTGCCGTTCGACAGTCGCGCTCTTCAAACTCCGTGCGTGGAAATCAGGGACGTCATCTTCTGTGTCGTCGGTCATGAACCCTCCGAGGTCAAGCCCGGTGCCAAACGGGTTCATGAGCCCGCTTTTAGTGTCTCCCAACAGGCTTCCCTTTGTGCCGCCAGACTGGACGGTATGAACTGAGGAGGAGGAGGAGGAGGAGGATGCATGGCTGAGTGTCGGGAACAAGGAGCTCATCCCTCCCTTGGTGAAATCAGTGCCCTGACACTCGGGCCCTCCACTGATCACTTCCTGGACCGTTTCCACCGGTCCGTCTTTCGTTTGGACCACTGTCCTCTTGATGGTCTTGGTGCAGCCGACAGTCGTGGTGGAGGCGTGGCTTGAACCCCCGAAGTCAAACCCCCCAAACCCGAAAGGATCGGATCCTCCGAGCTCAGTGATGGATTTAGACGAGTCTGAGGAAGGGAAGAGAGGAGGAGGTGTAGACGAGAGGTGGGAAGTACCTGGGACCTTCGATATGGTTGCTGGGGAGGAGCTGGAGCCTTCCTCCTCCAAGACGAACTGAACAGTGTTCACCTGGAAGTAAGAGAAACAAAACCTTCAATTAGGAGAAAAAGGGTTTGGGTGATTAATCCTATGTGTGGCAGTCCAAACGCTGCACTGAGCTAAAAAAATCACTAAATTAATCCATTTATTACCAAAAACAAACACATGGGAGAAGTTTAACTATTCTACAAAAATAAAATATAAACTCTGCTGCATGTATTCTTCAACATTTACAGTTTTTATCTAGTTTGAGTTAATCTGTCGTCTGCAGGCAACAATTATTAATTAATAATAACACTTTGGATGTTCATCTATAACTGAATAACTCTTAAAGTTAACATGATTTAATAAGAACTGACTCTACAAACATAACTTGGTCCATTTTAAGCTTGTTGAGCTGAAATGTGGAGCGGTAGTAGCTGAGAGTCGTCCCCAACATGACCTGAGGTCTTTGTTGAAAACTTTGGCATTTAAAGCAAGAAATACTTTCCCTGAAGGAATACTAGATTATATAAATATTTCATTCAGTTCAGGTTATCGGTTTAAGAAAGTTTTTTTTAAAGATTAACTTTATAAATCCTGATATTCTGAATAAAACACAAACATCTGGGTTCATCTGGAGTGATCTGGATTTAACTGGACCCTGTTTTCAAATTTAAAGTGCAGATGTTTTAAAAACATGGCCCCAGATGTGGAGGTTTTCTGTTGAAGTGACTAACTTACTGAAAGTTTTATACAGGTGCTGGTCATAAAATTAGAATATCATGAAAAAGTAGATTGATTTCAGTAATTCCATTTAAAAAGTGAAACTTGTATATTATATTCATACATTACATACAAACTCATATATTTCAAATGTTTATTTCGTTTAATTTTGATGATTA
>NC_051436.1:1118096-1133926 GCF_001649575.2 Kryptolebias marmoratus | reverse complement strand
AAAATTAAACAAAATAAACATTTGAAATATATGAGTTTGTATGTAATGTATGAATATAATATACAAGTTTCACTTTTTAAATGGAATTACTGAAATCAATCTACTTTTTCATGATATTCTAATTTTATGACCAGCACCTGTAAAGTCAAAGACAGAATTCAGTGGATTCTTCCTGATTTTTCCTTCTGATGACCTCTGGATGTTGAGCATCTCTCACCTGAGGGAACAGGTCCTCTTTCTGTTGAGCCCCCACATCCTTAGATTTATAAATGGAGTCTACAGTCACGTCCTTCAGCTTCCTGCTCTTCATCACGTACAGCGTCCCGACCGACTCGATGTTCTGCACGGAGTTGGCCTCCAGCTGCTGCACCTGGGGGAAGAGGTGTTCACGTGAAGGGGGACATCCTGAAAACCCTTTTTATTAAAGTCAAAGTGCTCCTTCAGTCTGAGTCCGGGGTTCTTACCTGTTTGTCCAGAGACTCGTAGCTCTCCCTGTCCACCTCGTACTCGGTGTGACCCCCGCAGGATCCTTTACAGGAGCGAAGCTTGATGTCAATGTCAGTCTGCCAGAGGAGAAAAGATACTCGCTCATTTAGTTTGTTTTCTGTGAGCCAAAAGCTGAGAGTGTTTGAGGTTTCTGTTCAGCAGTGAAGCAGTGAGTTATATGTAGGCTTTTTTAAAGTGATGTTTTATGTAAAGTTTATAAACAGCTGATCTTCTGCCTGCTGTAGACAGCTCTTTGAATGACCTCAGTTTGGAGGAAAAGGGGATTACCTCCAGCCTCTGCATCACGTTGACCTGGTCTTTGATCCGATCCTTCAGCGCCGACAGAACCTTCATCTGTCTGTCGATCCTGATCTTCATGTCCGTGATCCTCTGACGCAGGTTCTGGGCCAAGTCGTAGTAGTTGTTGTCGTTTCCTGTTGGGAGAAGTCGAGTCACGAGTCACGGGTTTATTACGTCCTTCCCTCAACTAAAATCTGACATGTAGCCTGTTATTAAACCTGTTATTATTAAACTATTCTGCATGTTTATAGTTACATCTGACAAAATGGCTAAATGCAAACATAAGATGATGACAACTTCTGAATCCAGGAGAACTTTAAAGCTGAATTAATAAATATCAGCCTGAAGTGGAGCCTTTACATCGAGGCTACAGGTCTTGGAACAGGTCACTGACCCGAATCGATGGTGAGTTTCTCCCTCAGGTAGTCATAGGTCTGTCGGGACACCTGGTCAGTGGAGCGATGCTTGGCCTTGTTCTGGTCCAGCAGGTTGCGGATCTTCTCGATCTTCTTCAGCAGCTCGTGGTCGTTTTTATCCATCAGACCCTGGATCCTGCAGCCCGAAGGGCATTTAGAGTTCTGATGGAGCAAGAAAGAAACATTTAAAATATTAAAATTTAATTGTAAATGATTCAATTATCACTTTTGCTACTTTTACATCACATCATGCTTGAAAGCTAAAAGGTGTCAGGAAGTCAAACATTCATCGGTTCAAATATGGAACATTAGCCCGCTAAGCTAACTAGCTCACAGCAGGAACTGAACCTGAAGCTGATTTGATGTTTTTTGGTGAAGGGGTGAAGTGATGAAGGGGTGAAGGATGAAGGGGTGAAGGGATGAAGAGGTGAAGGGATGAAGTGAAGTGATGAAGGGATTAAGGGATGAAAGTATAAAGTGATGAAGGGGTGAAAGGATGAAGTGATGAAGGAGTGAAAGGGTGAAGGGGTGAAGGGATAAAGAGGTGAAGGATGAAGGGGTGAAGGGGTGAAGTGATGAAGAGATGAAAGGATGAAGGGATGAAGTGAAGTGATGAAGGAATAAAGGGATGAAAGTATAAAGTGATGAAGGGATGAAGTGATGGAGGGGTGAAGGGATGAAGTGATGGAGGAGTGAAAGGATGAAGTGGTGAAGTGGTGAATGGATGAAGGGGTGAAGGGATGAAGAGGTGAAGTGGTGAAAGGATTAAAGGATGAAGGGGTGAAGGGGTGAAGAGGTGAAGTGGTGAAAGGATTAAAGGATGAAGGGGTGAAGGGGTGAAGAGGTGAAGTGATGAAGGGATGAAAGTATAAAGTGATGAAGGGGTGAAGTGGTGAAGTGGTGAAGTGATGAAGTGGTGAAGTGGTGAAGTGATGAAGGGGTGAATGGTTACCCAGTCATCGTCGACGCAGAAAGGCCATTCTCTCTGAGTGGCACACTTGTTGTCTCTGGTTCCGTGGACCACGGGTCGGGCTCCTCTGGGGTCCACCACTGTCGCCTGGAGGAGACAGGAAGAAACATTTCTAACCAATGAGAAAAGATCTTAAATGTCATTTATTTACTTATTTTAACAACATTATTTAGTTCAGTCAGAGTTTACAAACTGATCAGTTCTAGATCTGTTTATTGGAAACGTCCAATAAATCCAGAAATACTGCGGAGTTTTAGTTCAGGTGCAGACATGCATGAATAATAAATAACTGACATTATTTATAGTTAAATTAGTTCTGTATGTATAAATAAAACAGTATTGGTAACATTTCTGCATATTATTTATAAAACATAATGTTTCTCTTTGTTTCTCTCTCAAACAGAAACACAAATAAACACATTTAAAATAAATAGTTTTATATATTCAGAATAAATACTACAAAATAAAAGATTTAGGAAATGAGTCTCTTTTTTAAGAAAAATAGTACTGCAGAGTAATATATATTAAAAATGACTTTCCTTCTTTTTATGTATTTTCCTTATTTTTAATGATTTATGGAGTGAAGGTTGAAGTTTCTGGAGCTTCTTTCAGAAATAATCATCAAAAAGATTTTTATAAGACATTTTTTTACTTGCTAATAAGAAAGTTAAAAGTAAAAACTACATTTAGAGAGACTTAAACCCCCCAATATATAGATTTTTTTTATATAATCCTTTTCTGGCTCCTGTCGTATTTTACATTAAATAAATCAGTTTATTTGATTAAACATTTAGAGACGAACATCTAAAACTGGTGAAGAGTCGGTGCTGTGTGTTTGAGAATAAAGTTTATATTTGATAAAATCTGAAAGCCGGCGGATGTTTTTCCCTCACCTGAGTCAGCGCCGCAGCCAGCAGGCAGGTGAGCACAGCGAGCGTCTTCATGGTTCTTCCTCTGAATGTTTCCGTCCCGCTGCACTCGGCTCTTTTGAAGCCTCCTCCTCGGTCTGCAGAACCTCGGACCCGCCGCCCGTCAGGTCCGATCAGAGTTGAGCAACACGGACGGATGTTTGTTGTACTTTGTGTTTCTGTGTAAACACACACTCTGAACTCAAACACGCGGCCGCAGGATTTACTGGCATTTAAACCTTTTTCTGTTTTTCTTTCTCAGAGCAAACAGTGACGAAAGTAACGATTCCTGACAGGAGAGGACGACTCAGACCATCAAACTAATGAGTCAGAATCAAACATCTGACTCCAGAATCAGCCCAAACCATCAGCCCTCCACCACCGTGCTGACAGCTGCAGTGCATTCTGGGTAAACATCTGTCCTCTGGTCTGGTTCTGCTCCAGAAGTCTTCTGGTTCCTTCAAGTCGAGCTGCCATGTTGTTTTTAGAGAGAAGAGGCTTTAACCTTTGACCTTTGACCTGCTGACTGAGGCCTGTAGAGGCTGAGATGGAGGTCACTGCACGGTCTGACCTTCAGGGTGAAGATCAGCAGCTGTCTTCAATGTTTCTTCTTCTGAATAATCTTCCTCTCTGTAGAACCCTGGACTCTAAATGACCTTTGACCCTTCACAGATTGCTTCTCTGAGGTCATTGCTGATGTCTTTCCGCCCTGGCGTTGTGTTAACGCACACCTGGAGCTCCAGAGCAGCAGAACCTGCTGATCCTGAACCTCTGAGATCCTGAACCTCTGAGGTCCTGGATCCAGTTTTTCACAACTTTAACTTTTTGGTTTTGTTTTATAAAAGTCGACTCGGAGGAATCTGTTGGACACTTGATGGATTCTACTTGCTGTGCTTTTTAATTAATATTATATGAAACAGTGTGGACACACTGAGACAAATATTAATTTCAGTAAAATGAAACTTACAGCAGATGATGTCCAACCACCAGATGGAGACAAACAGTCAGGTCACCTCCATCCCTGGCATTTCAAAGACAGAAAGTCCGTCCCTGTCCTGACATTTTGTCCCTGTTTGGAAAATGTGCTGAAGTAAAAGCAGAAAAAGGTCCACACACACACTCACACACACTCACACACACACACACACACCGCCCCCGGCTGGCAGATAAAGACTCAAAGAATCGTCACAATAAGAAACACAAGGACACACAAACACACACGTGTCCACGGGCCGGGGCCTGGGATAATTGGACGCTTCTGAAGCTTCTTTGAAGTGACTTTTCCTGATGTCGCTTTGAAAGCCTCAATTAAGTGACTCAGTTCTTTTCAATTCAAAGACGCCGTTTTTCAGGCGTCTAACTGATTAAAATATGAAACTGGAGCAGGCTGAACGGGGCAGCAGGACTTTAATCCTCAGAGCCGAGCAGGAACTCAATCAACCTGCAGTGAGAGGCTTTTATTCTGAAGGCCGGACTTTTGTTCTGATCTGACAGCAGCCAGCAGAGTCCTGAGGACGCGTCGCTGCACGCTGCTGCAGAATGACAGCTGGGAGGTTGATTCAACAAACCCAAACCCGTTTCTCATGTTTCAGTTGAAGGATCTGGATTTGTGGACCACGCTCGGACTCCAGGGACGGTTTCTGTGGGACATTGTGGCCTCCAAGAACCAAACCGTCGGTCCAACAAGCCTTCAGTTTCAGCTGTAACTTCATGTTATTATCAAACATTAAACATGACAAGTCATGCTTTTAATGCACAGGTGTTTAAGGGTTAATTTTTAAACATTATCATTACAAAGCCCCGACTCGCCGTGCGCCTCACTTGGTTCACAAGAAGTTCAGGTTCTGGATGTGTTGGACGGGTTCTGATGGTTTTTTTTTTCACAATACCTGCAGAAACTTCCTGTGAAGAACAAAAAGTCTCCAGGCTGAGAACCTGCTCACACCAAGTAACAAATCTGAACCCAGAAAGTGTAAATCCTGCAGCTGGAAGCAGAATATTCTGCTGATCAGATTCATAAAACAAGGTTAAAGTCTTAAAAAGCTGCTGTTTTTGTTGTTGTTGGGCCAAAATGACCTCAGGCTGTTTGATCACTGAAGACGGCAGATATTAGATGTTTGGTTTTAATTAACAGACTTGGGCTGAAATGAGGCGTCCGAGTCTGTTTGTTTTTCCAGGGATCATTAACCAACAACTCAGCATCACAGGAAGAAGCAATTACTGTAACTCCGAGGACACAGAGGTGGAATTTCACTTCCAGAGAAACTGAAAACAAACAGACAGGAGGACAGACCGGAGGACAGACTGGAGGACAGACAGGAGGACGGACAGGAGGACGGACAGGAAGACAGACTGGAGGACGGACAGGAGCATCCGTTACAGAGCAGAGAGCTGCAACCAGCTCCCTGAGGACAGGAGGACGGACAGGAGGACAGACCTGAGGACGGACCGGAGGACAGACAGGAGGACAGACCGGAGGACAGACAGGAGGACAGACCAGAAGACAGACTGGAGGACAGACCAGAAGACAGACTGGAGGACAGACAGGAGGACGGACAGGAGGACAGACCCGAGGACAGACTTGAGGACAGACCTGAGGACAGACTTGAGGACACAGGTTTGGACTCTGACCCGACGAAGAGGAACCATCCTTTGCCTCAGCAGGAAGTGATGGAGGACTCTGCCTGGAACTGCAGATAATCGTCATGTTTGACATCTTGAGGGAATCGTTGTTATTAAAACCGTCCTCCAGGTTTTATCAGCGAACTGCAAACTTCCTGAACTGTTCACACGAAACAAAACAACTTTCATTTACTATAAATGACCTCATTTAATCAGAGTAAACACACCTGTGTTTACTTTGTTATTCTTGTTTAATTATTGGTTTTACGGTCAGAAAGTATTCAGCCCTTTTTAGGACTTTCATGTCATAATTAATCCACCCTCAGTGCGCCGTAGTGTCAAAATAAAAACAACTTTATTCAAACCCTTTACAACACAACTCCATTCCTCGGGTCCGCTCTCCTGCATGTTTTAGACGTGTTCCTGCTTTAAAACACTTGCTTTAAATGGACGACTTGTTGCCGTGCTCCTGGAGAACCTGATGATTCAGTGAGGAGGTGATTAAACCGTTTGAATCAGGTGTGTTGGAGCAGAAACACCTAAAACCTCCAGGACAGCGGCCCTCGAGGCCTGGAGTCTGACAGCCCTGCTTTACAACAACACAGCCTGTCGTTCCTCTCCGTCTCCGAGATGTTTCTACACCTGGACTGGAGTCTTCCTGGAGTGAATTAGATTGATTGGAGCTGACCTGGAAGGCCTCCTGACTGACAATCGGTGTAAAAACAAACCAGAGGTCAAAGGGGCTGCCTGCACCATCCTAACAGTGAAGCATGGTGGTAGAAGCTTCATACTGTGGGGGTATTTCTTAGCAGCAGGGTTTAAGCTATGATAAATGGAGGAAAGTGCAGAGAAATCCTTAATGAAGGTTTGTTCCTCAGATCTCAGGAGCTCAGGCCGTCCAACCCGACAGAGACTGAAGCACCCAGAGAAGACACCACAGGACGGGCTCAGGGACAAGTCTGTGGACGTCCAAGAGTGGACCAAACCTATCAAACGTCTCTGCAGAGAGCAGGAAATGGCTCCACTAATGGTCCCCATCCAACTGAGCTGAACATGAGAAAAATCTGACAACCAAGATCTTCAAAATGTTTCATTAAACCTGAAATACTGAAGGAAGGAGCTGCAGCACCGGACACTCAATATTTTATTTACTAAACATTATGACTGGAATAAGTGATAACTGTAACACCAGCCTAAAGGGGGACTGAGTCACTGAGGGGAATTATTTTATCGTGCCACCTGTGTAACCAGTGAGAGGACACGTGGGCACTAATGTGGTGCTCTTCATCAATATTCTACAATAAACAGAAGAATCCAGAAAGGTTTGACTCATTCAGAACACGCAAAGAGTTCCCATCTGTTCCAACTCGCTCATTAATATTCACAGTGTAAACCGCGGTTCAACATTTTCACCTCAATTTCACCACACAAACACTCAGGCCTCATCTCGTTTCACTGAAACACGTCGATACCTCAGGTACACGAGCTCCAGCACGAACACACACACACACACACACACACACACACACACACACACACGTGATTAACCCAATAGGATTCCTATCAACAGGGTTTTACTGCAAACAGAAGAATTTGCAGAGGTTTGAACCCAGCCGTGAACCCTTTTGGAGCACCTAAAGAACACAATGAAGAGTTCAGATGGTTCCATTCTTATCTTGTTTGTTTGCTTTCAAACATCTCAAAGCAAAGATTGGATTGGAGTGGAAACCTGAACACAAACCAGGACTTTCAGATCCCTGATAACTGCTAACAAACACCTGTTGGGCTGCACGGTGGAGCAGGTGGTTAGCACTGCTGCCTCACAGCTAGAGGATCCTGGGTTCTCCTGGTCTGGACCCTTTCTGCTTGCAGATTACATGCTCTCCCTGTGTTTTTCTCCTACAGCTGATCCGGGGAATCTAACGGCTGTTGGTCTCTGTGATGCTCCTGAGATGGACCAATGACCACCGGAGACAGAGACGGGCTTCCTGTGACCCGGAACAGGACAGAGACATGTCTGCATGACTGGATGGTTCAGAACCTGTTCAGTAAATGTGGATAAATATTAACCGTGTTTTAAAGTCTGAGCTGCCTCATCTGTAGCTGTTCCTCCTGATCTGTTCAGACATCGTTCATCATCAGAGACGTCCTGCATGTCTTACCCCCCCTGCATGTCCTACCCCCCCTGCATGTCTTACCCCCCCTGCATGTCCTACCCCCCCTGCATGTCTTACCCCCCTGCATGTCTTACTCCTCCTGCATGTCCTACCCCTCCTGCATGTCTTACCCCTCCTGCATGTCTTACCCCCCTGCATGTCTTACCCCCCTGCATGTCTTACCCCTCCTGCATGTCCTACCCCTCCTGCATGTCTTACTCCTCCTGCATGTCTTACCCCTCCTGCATGTCTTACCCCCCCTGCATGTCTTACCCCCCCTGCATGTCTTACCCCTCCTGAGGCCCTGGAACAAACACCTGTCCACACACAGCTGCGGTCAGCTTCATCGGTTCTCCAGTCTTTACCGAACCAAACGCCGGATCAGCCTGGTGCTGACCCCAGCCGGGCCTGAGGGGGTGTCACACCAACAGGACCCATAGTTTCATCTGATGATGTAATCACTGGAATACAGTCACATGACCTTTCAACACAGGAAGTTTCATTTCATCTTGAACCCGACTTCCTTTCATTTCTCTTTCACTGCGGCGTGTCGTTGGATTTACGACCATTAATTCTGTTTACTTCATCCTCCAGTTTCTGCTGCATCATTCTTTCTCTCTTCCTGCTGCTAGAGTCTCTTTTTCATGTTTTTTTCCTCCCCGCAGCCCCCCCCCCCACCTCCTCTCCCTCTTGCAGAACGTAAGACGGATGCTAATTGGCTTTTGATGTATTTTTAATGTCCAGCCACCCAAACCACAGCGTGCCAATACCGTGTCATCACCGTGCTCCTGAGGAATATTTGTGTGTGTGAGTTGGTGCCTCTTTGTGAGAATGCAATTAGGCGCGGTGTGTGAATGTTTGTGGGCATGTTGTTGTGCGACAGGAAGTCAATTTGTTCTCATCTTCTCCCGCTTCGGTCCCAGCAGATTCCTTAATGGCTAAAATAGAGCGCTGCAAACAGAGAGTTTTTCACTCTCTGCTGCGTTTTTATTTTTTTGCAGAACAGCTCAAACTATTTGACGGCGGCTGCACTTCATTAAATCAACTCTCAGAGTCCTGCAGCAAACTGGGTCACATGTGTTTGTGTATCATTACACTCCTGAGTCCAAATTATCCTTAAAAGGGTTGAAGTCTCCAGAGTTAAAGCTAAAAGTTCGGGAAATATTCTCATTTTTTTCAAGGGTAAAAGAATCAACGCCTCCACTGTGAGAAGCAAAAGTATTCACCCCCTTGGTATTCTTTCTGTTTTGTTGCCTTCCACTACAGTGAAGCACGGTAGTGGCAGCGGCATGCTGTGGGGATGTTTTTCAGCAGCAGGTACTGAGAAACTGGTCAGAGTTAAAGGAAAGATGGATGGAGCTGCTATTCCAGCTTTATAGTTATTTTAAACCAATTTATTTCCCTCATTTATTTACATTAATCTGAAGTATTTTTGGTAGAATTGTTACTTTTAATCAAATTAAAATTCTGATTCCTCTTTTAATCTAAAAACAACAACTTTATTTACTAATTTGACTCTTTTCTTAACATGCTGTAAAGAAGGACTGTTGATAATTATATTTATTTGAGTCTTTTAGCCATAAAAGTTGTTTCAGTTGAATCTTCTGGTTTTATCTGAAGTGAAGGTGATGAATCGGTTCAGGATCAGGATGCACCGTCATGTGAATTCATCGAGGATGTTTCTGTAAAACCAGGTCAGCATCTTCTCCTTGAGAACTTTAATAAAAGTCCAAAGTGTTGAAGTAAACTGCAGTTTTGTCTGGTGAGGTTTGGGAGCGACCCTGAGCAGAAAAAGGGTCGGAGCGGCACGTCCTCCACTGACCAAACAACCAATTACTCAAAACGATCAAACTGCAAACCATACTGCTGAATAAACCATGAGAAAATCTGCCTTTTACTTTATTTGTTTTAGTTTATTCCACTTTTTTGGACGTTCACATTAAGAAGAGAGCTGCAGACAGAAAACTTCCTTCGTTCAGACAGAACAGATTAAAGACGGAGGATTTCTTTCCTCAGAGCTCTCTGTAACATTTAAATAAAACCAAATGTTAAATGTTAAAGTGTCACCTCAGAGGCTTAAAATTATTGCACCTTCAGAAAGCTGACTGTTTGCAGTTCAGTATCAAGAGAACGAACACGAATAAATCCATAAATTAGGAAAGCACAGGAGACGTTCTGAGACAAATCAGAAAAAGGAGAAAGTTTCTGGTTGGTGTGTGGAGTTATTCATGATGTGACCAACTTAACTTAACTCTGACCTGCAGCTTGTTAAGCAAATACAGATCTGCAGAAGAGCTTTTAAAGCTTTAAAGTTTGAGGAAAACTGTGGAACTCTTTCGGACCTTGAGAACACCGAGGTGCATAAAAACCTGGGAACGTAGGGTTCTTAGGATGGAGCCCAAAAAGATGTTTCTGAGGAAACACTCAGAGATCCTTCAGCATCTGCTGACGGACCAAGAATTCAAACTTCTGTGATTTTGAAAGGAGCTCGATGAAAACCTCTGAGAGCTTTGAGCTTGAAGGAGCAGAGAAGATGAGTTTTAGCTTCTCTCCACTGGATAAAAATAAAAACAGAATTTAAAGTCCTCTCTCTCAGACTGCAGGTTTACTTGTGGTTCCTAGAGGTTCTAAAAGTAGAACAGGAGGCAGAGCTTTCAGTCCTCAGGCTGACACCCTGTCTGCTTTCAAGACTTTCCTTGTTGATCAATCCTACAGTTCGGGTTGGTTTGGGTTTCCTGAGCTCTCCTTTAGTTCTGCTGCTGGAGGACAAACTGTCCACATGTCCTCTCTCTTCTGTTGTTTACTGTAAATTTGAGGACAACATTGAACATTTCCAGGTTTTCCCGGGATCAGCTGAGTTTATTCTGCAGCCAAAAGCAAATTTCAGCCTCTTGATGCAGAAAATGTTCTAACTAACGATCCCCGTTTCCTCCTCTGAACGTCCACCGGTGGAGACATTTCAATCTGAACTGGTGAACTGTTGTCCTGATCCTGGTCCAGGATGACCCGGTTTGGGATTATAAAACCCACGTAACAGAACATGAAAACTGCATCTGCTCACTTCACAGACTGGGGCTGTAAATGTCCGGGCGTCGTGACCCGGTCGTTCCCCCGGAGAGTGGAGGTCCGGAGTTCAGCAGGAGGAACACACAACGTCTCTTTAAATTATCCCCCATCGGGTGGTTTTTACCGGGGCCACGGCCTCGGCTCAGGCTGCAGAGTCTGCAGGAGGACTGGATTATTTCCTGCTTTTACACCAAGCTGAACTCATTTCTTCTTCTTCTTTGGTTTGATAAATCCATAATCTTTCCTCTCTGGTTTTCCAGGTTGGGAACTCAAAGCCTGTCTCACCTGGTGGATGTTTGCTGAGTCCCATCAGTTTAAACACTCTGAGGGTTTAAAATGTTTTCATTCCCCCATTTCTGATTTCATCTTTGATTCCCAAACTGTGCATCACTTTTTGTTTGAAGTTTAATTTTATCTGCCCGCCTCGGGGACTTTCTCTGTGTTTGGATCTGCTTCAACAAACAAATCTGATAGTAGAGCCAAAATAAAGAGTTTTACTTTATTTATTCAAAGAAGGAGCTGAAAACTGACACAAACACGACATCAACACTGAATCCGTTAGAAAAACTGGGCGTGAGTTTTTAAATATTCTCCCTCCTGAACATCAGCAGCTCATCCTTTGAGTTTTGTTGTTTTTTTTAAAGGCGACATGTTTATTGAAAACGTCTCACCTCTCATCTCAGGAGGTTTCTCAATTCAGGATTAAAAACGCTGCTTTTAATCTGCAGCAAGTTGCTTTGTTTTTTGCAGACTGAACTTTCCTTCCCTCCTGAGGGTCATTAGGCCTGTAGCTCACTGGGCTGCACTGAACCGGTTCTTTCAACACGTTTGGAAACCTGTCAAGCAAATTTTTTTTGTTGCAGTTTAGTCAGAGAGTCTGAGTCATCGTTTTATTTAGGATTTATTCTTTTTTATGTCTCCAGTTTGGTTTCAGAGGTCAGCAGACGGTGACGAGCTGCGGTGAGTCAACAGATTCATGAAGGAGACTCCAAACGTTTAAATTACTGGAAAAACAAGTTTCCTCTCCAGAATAATCCAGCTGACCTGCGATCGCAGGGGACAGCTTGTTGAACGACGTTCTCCAAACGTTTGTTGGAGTTCTCGGTTGGACTCCTTTTGTCTGAGTTCTGATCATTGAACAGGAATAATTCTGAACAGCTGAAGTTCACGGTTTGAACGTCTCTAACCTTCAGGCTTCAGAGAAACTTCAACCTGGAGAGACTCACACGGAGAGATAAAGACAATTAGAGTGTTTTATTGGTTAGAGGTCTTTGGCGCTCGGGCCCCGGCAGAAGACGATTTTGCAGAGAACTGCTGTGAGCTTGAATGATCGAAGTAGGGTGAGAGATTAGGGTAGTCATCCCCCGGGACCCGGACCTGGTGGTGGCGTAGAGGATGAGGAAGGGGAGTCCAGAGGAGCACACGAAGGAGGGTGGAGATCGGGGAGGCGGTGGGACGAGACTTGGCTGGCGAGCAGGAGGAGCCGTGGACGGGGAGCCTTATATCCTGCACCTGGATGTGATTTGACAGCTGGGAGCGATGATCCGAGATGAGAAATGCTGGACAGCTGGGTGAGTCTGCCAGGCTGAAATTTCGGCTAGCCTTCACTTTAAAGGAAAATTCTCATATTTTCTTGCAGTTTTGAGTCTCCAGCAGTCTCAGCTCAGAGAGCTCCTGGTTTTCAGGTTTTTGTTCCTCTGGGAGACGTTTTAGTCCCAGGTCTGAACCTGACGGGATTACATTCAAAGCTACATTGTGTTTTCTGGAAAGCTGAAACCTAAATTAGCTGATTATATTGATTTAAAGCCCGCTGTGGTTTGTTGAGCTGCTGCCAAACACAAGTCTGTAAAGATGAACAGACCTTTGCATTTAATGAAGTGAATCAGTCAATAAAATAAAAGTCATTAATCCTCATTAATCACTGATGACTCGCACGTTGTCCTGTCCTTCCCAAACATCTGCTGCAAGTACAAATTAATACACTTATCACGTCATTTATTGTTTCTTCTTGTTTTTCCTTTGAAAACGTCCAGAACAGTTTCTGTTTGAGTCAGAACAGAGCCGATAAACTCCAGAAAGCTGGCAGGATTTTTACAAAAGTGTTGAAAGTTCGAGCAGCTGTGAGGATTTGGGTTTTTGTGTTTCAGTTTGTTGTTTTTGTTATTATCTTGTTTCAGTTTAGTTTTTCCTGTTCGTGTTTAACTCTTTTTTCTTCCTGCCACGCCCGTCTACACCTGTCTGTAGTCTTAATTGCTTCACCTGAGCCCACTTTCCAATCCCCTCCTGTTTAAAAACCCGGTCATCTCCCCCACACTTCTCTGGATCATTATTCTTGGTTCCCTGTAGTCTTGTTTGCTCCATATCCTGCCACATTCTGTCTTTGTTATGTTTAGTGTTTTGCTGCCACGACAGCCTTTTGGTTTTGTTTATTTGATTTTAATAAATTAGTTTTAAGATGAGTCTGCACTCTGGGTTCGCCTCCTTCCCCACCCGCCCTGACAGCAGCGTGTTCAAATGTTTAAATCTTCCTTCGGCTCGGTGTGAGGAGCTATTTGACTGGTTCAGGAAGTTTGTCCTTTACTTTGGCTTCTTCTCGTTACGGTTCTGTTCAGGTGATGCAGACTCAGGTGAATGAGTTCCACCTGGAAACACCTTCGGACCCTTTTTGCCAACACAAGGAATCCGTTCTTGTCCTCTGTGAGACCCGACCAGCAGCCGGACTGGTCTGCAGCAGAACATCTTCAGCCTCTGGTGTTTCGTCCATGAACTTCACTCAGACATCTTCCGGCCGAGTCCCTGAAGCCACAGACACGTCTTCTCCGCCTCCTCGTCAGTCTGACCTGCAGTAACACTCTGCCTGTTTCCACTTTCTGCAAACAGAAGGTTAATGACAGTCAGAACGCAGGAGTCGGAAAATGACACGACAGAAAGTTTATGGATTAATTTCCGGGCTGGAGGGAACGATGAGTCACATCAGAGGGAGGAGAAATCAACAGAAATGTCAGCTGGAGAAAATAAAGAGAGAAATGATGACAGAAGAAGAAAAGCTGATTAGATTCAAACATCGGCGACAGATTGATGTAAAATAAAACTGACAGAGCGGGAGGAGTAATCGACAAAAAAACACCAACAGAGCAACTAAAGTCGATTTTATTTTAAACTTTGCTGTTTTTCTTGATTATATTTGAGCTCCAACAAGTTTATAAGAATTCAGACTAAAAATATCCAGAATAAAGTTTAACCTCTGCTGTAATTTATCCATAAAAACACTTTAAACTGTGAATAAAAAGTGCAGCTCAGGTATAATAGGTTTCATGTTAATTTGCCTCCAGATTTCTTTAATCCAGAACCAAACCTCTGAGCTCTTCTTTCATCCAGCTGCTCTTCAGGTCTGATCAGCTCCTTCAGAGAATAAAAACTCCTGGTTTTAGGTTTCTGTCGGGTTTAATCGACTCTTCTTCCTCGTCTCATCTGTTCTTTAACACTTCAGGTCCCAATAATTTGCTTTTAACGGGCTGAAAACTGCATTTGTTAAATATTAACATAACAATTCAGCCGAAAGGCCTTTATTTCATTCAAAAGCTGCAATTTTCCTTCATCAGGAATAAATCCAAGTGATGGAGCCGAGCAGCTGCTCTGAAGATTAGAGAATGAAGTAAAGATTCGTTCGCTCCTCGGTGCCGATCATCAGAAAACGCTGCCGGCGTCGTCTTCATGACTCTTTCTGTTTATTTCCTGCTGAAGACCTTGTTTGTTCAGGATGAACGGCTGAACTTTTCAACTCGTAGCTGAAGGCGGGAAATCTGCAGAAAGACGGGCAGACAGAAGGAAAAAAGGAGGAATAATTGGAAAATTAAAGATGTGGAAGGATGGTCCAGTGAGTCCAGGGTTATTCTGAGGGGAGGTTAAGGGATTGTTCTCCGTCCACCTCTTTCTGCAGTCTTACTGTTTTATTCAGTTTTATTGGAGAATATCGTGCTGCTCAGTGCAAACCAATGAGACACAGGAGGATTTATTTATTATTAATTCTCCAGGGGGAATAATTAAACAACTGTCATGATTTTTAAAATCAAGAATAGGATTTACAGCTTTACTTCATCGTCTCTGGTTAAACGTCCCTAAAGTCAGTGTCCACATTGTGAACGTGTCTCAGGACCATTGCTGGACTGTTTTTGAGACATTTGAGTGAGACAAACACAGGTGTGTCCTAAGTAAACTGGTGTATTTTCTTGCAGCCATCCCATAATATTCAGTCTCCAACATTTGCAGGGAGACAGCCAGAGTCTCCTGGACCAGAGGCTGTTTGTCTCCAGAACTCTGGCTCACATCGGACTCGTCTTCCGAGCAGAGTTCAGTTCAACTGGTTGGTTTTCAGCACTTTTGTACGTTTTTAGGTTTACGTCATTTTAAACTTTTCTTGTTCTGTGGTTTCTGTGGTTCCATGGTTCCTTGGTTCTGTTGTTCATGGTTCTCCCTGAAGCTAAAACATGCCTCACTGAATTTTCAAACAAACATAAATAAGCAGAAGATAAACAAGTGAAATGCCAACCTGCCTCGTCAATCTCTGTTGGTCCCTTTCTCCTGTCAGACCAGCCTGGGGACACAACAGCCAACCGTTCATACGTCCATCCAGTTACTCATCCAATTATTTAAAAACTCTTCCTTCAACACATCAAGGTACACAGTTATTATTGCCTGCAGATGGTGTGTGTGTGTGAGAGAGAGAGAGTGAGTTTGGTTGTTGTTAACTTTAGGACCATTTCTGGTATCTTGTTCTTATATGGGCCTTTTGGCCCTGGGCTAGGGTTAGGGTCTCCTCAGGATGTGAGGGGTCAGGGCTTTTTGGCCCTGGGCTAGGGTTAGGGTCTCCTCAGGATGTGAGGGGTCAGGGCTTTTTGGCCCTGGG
>NC_051436.1:1098045-1099619 GCF_001649575.2 Kryptolebias marmoratus | reverse complement strand
GGGTTGGGGTCTCCTCAGGATGTGAGGGGTCAGGGCTGTTTGGCCCTGGGCTAGGGTTGGGGTCTCCTCAGGATGTGAGGGGTCAGGATTTGACTCTTCATTCTCCAACCGTCCAAAGACCATGAGGTCGTGGACATCTTCAGGTCAGTGTTGGACGGTTTTCTTCATTCTTTATATTCACTGTTTTCTGCTCTTAATTGTCTTGTGTTTCATTATGTTTTATTGTATTTAGTTTTCCAGTTCTTGTGTAAATGATGTTTTTTATTCTGTCAGCCTGGTGAACCTTTGCCCATCTTTACTTCTGACACATTCAGCCTCTAAATGCTCTTTTTATCTCCACTCCTCTGACTGACCTTCTGATAATTAACTAGTTACTGGATGCTCCTCCAGCTGTTTCTGATTCGGACCACCATCTGTTTCCAACCTGAATCCATCAGAACCAAAGTGTGCTGAGTTTAGAGCGTCTGCTGGGGACGTTGTTTGTTTCAGACTCTGAGCTGATGTGGTTTCAGCTGGAACAGAAACTCTGCAGACAAATAACGAGCAGAGAATCCAGAGGAGGAATCAGGAAGACGATCAGACTGAAAACTGAGGTGTGACGAGTCAGAGCTCGGCTCAGCAGACGGCAGCAATACATGTTTTTTATTAAAGTCAGTGAATCGAAAAATGAAGAGTTTTTATCTGCGAGTGCAAAGAACATCGTGTCCCGGCTGGAAACTAATCAGACAAAGAGACAGAAGTTGTTCTAATGACACGAAACAAAGATGGAGTTTTCTTTTTCTCGATCTCTTACTTGTGAGGATCTTCTGCTCGTTTTTTTGTTTCTGAATCAAAAGTTCAGATTAAAAAAAGTTTTTTCATCTTGTCTGAACAATCAGAGGAAACTGACCTGCATCAATAAATCACTTCGTTAATGAAGCAGGAAGTTATTTAACACAAACATATGAAACTATTTTACACTTAATTCAAACGTAAATAATTCAATAAAATCTTTTATTGTGAGTCTATAAAGGAAAAATAAAACTAATAATTAAAGAAACTCTTCTCACATCTAAAACTAAAACATGAAGAAATGAGAACCTGGCTGCATCTTCAGATGAGGCTCCAACTGAGTAACTCCATTCAAGATGGCCGCCACAGCCAGTCCACTTTAGCAAACACAAAAACAGTTATAACTGTCAGTTTAACAGATGCAGAGCTAAAATCTGCTGTGGTAGTCGCTGAGAGTCGTCCCCGACACAGACCCTGAACACGACGAGCATTCAGTGGAGTAACTGGACGGGCGGTACCAGGTGGTACTGGGCGGTCTGAGGTGGTACCAGGTGGTCCCAGGAGGTCCCAGATGGTACCAGGTGATACTGGGCGGTCCGAGGTGGTACCAGGTGGTCCCAGACAGTCCCAGGCGGTATCGGGCGGTCTGAGGTGGTCCCAGGTTTGGGTCGAACTTTAAGAACCTGCAGAGGCTCAAAACAAACTGCAGGTTTCTGCTCGGAGCAGACAGAACCTCAAGCTGTGGGTTTTCAGTCTGGATCAAAGCGAATAACAGAACCCACCATGTTCCATCTCTGCCCCCC
>NC_051436.1:1094303-1097857 GCF_001649575.2 Kryptolebias marmoratus | reverse complement strand
ACACACACACACATTTTACTCCAAACTCAGTGAAGAACAAACCTGTTTCTGCTGCACAATGGTTCTGAAATAAGTCAGATTTAATTGGTAGAACAGAAGCATGAAGGCCGCCTCAGTAGCAGCAGAGACTGAGAATCTGCCCGTATTCCCCCCCCCCGCCGGCTGGACGGTGTTTCATTGTGTTGACGGCTCTCACAGAGAGCTGGGTAGAAAGAGGTAAACGTTGACACGCTCACGTGGAGAACGTCCAGAACAAAGCAGCAGCAGACTGGATCTTCTCATTAGCCAATCGGCCGAACACCAGGAGGCTCGGAGCAGAAACTCCGGGACGCACGCCTCCGTTTAACGGCCCAAACTAAACCCAGACTTTACTGCCGTGTCATGTTTTCACGCTTGGCTCAAACTCACTGCTAAAAACAAAAAGAGCTGCTAAGGACAAATTTAAAAATGGCTGCTTGTTTGACAAACTGAAATAAAAAGTAAAATCAGCCTCCGCCTCACATGTCACAGTTTAAACAGATCCAGCAGAACCTCTAATTATGAGTTTCATCCACTCCAGCAGCTGATTTGCATTTTGAGCATTTTTTCTTGTAATGGAAAATAAAACAATTTGTCCTCAATGTCACCACATCCCAGAAATGTCCACATCACATTCATCCCAACATGTTCAGCTCAACACAAGAACTTTTCCAGCAGGAGAAATATAAACTCTGAACAGTTTCTGCTGCCGTAACATGGGTGCAGAGACGGCAGGAAAGACATTGGTTTAAAGCTTAGCATTAGCATTAGCTTAGGGTCCGGCGCCCCATGCTGTCCAGTGCATTAGTTGGGCTCTCTGTGTAATTTGGAGGACTGATCACCATTCGTCTCATGAAAGATTTGAACTTGGACGTGTTTTCACCTGCTAACTAAGACTTCATGATCATTTTTATATTTAAATGCTGGAAAGCAGATTTATATTCCACTACATGCCCTCCTCCCTGTTAATGAAACCATCAGCCTCAGTCAGTTTGCTGAGGTTGATTAGATGAGGAATCAGTTTGAGTCTGAAACCAGAATACAAAGAAGGGATCCTTCCTCACTTCATACAAAAACAACATTACTGCACTTTAAAATGACCTCCAAACGGCAGCTGATCCTGTTAAATTATAAACCCTGTGCCGTCTTGGATTAATGACGCCCACCTGCCTTCGAACCATCAACCTTCCAGCAGCAGGTCTCGGTGCTTGGAGAACCCAGCCGGGCCTCGAGGTGGGCACAGATCACTTCATCCACGAGCTGCTTTGCATATAATTGGTTTCCCTCTTGGGAAATGACTGAGAATATAATTACAAGCTGTAACCAGTCATTTATCGGCTCCCAGTGACCGCTGCCCGTGTAATCTGCGGGATGTGCTGCACTTTTACTAAATAGGTTGAAAATGTTGATGGCTCCAATCAGCAATCAGTCGTCTCGGCTTCCTGCTGCCTCTCCGACGGGATCAGACACTCGTGTCTGCATGATGATCGTCGGGACAAATCAGCGGATATGAAATAATGACGGGTTTCTGCTCCGAGACCTTGAAGCTGAAGTATTACAGGCTGAAAGGTGACGGTCTCATCAGTCTTACTGCTTGAACTGTGAACAGGTTGAAAAAATTTCTCTGAGTTACTGCAGGCACCTCTAACCCATCCCAAACTCTTCTCTGTCCTGTTGTGGGCGTCTCCAACGTGTCTCAAACTGTTCTCGGTTTAGTTTCTATGATTTCACATCTCTTCAGTTCAGAGGAGCTCTCCTGATAAAAACCACTACAGCCCTGAAGGTTTAGGTCTGAAAACCACTCAGATGATCAGTAATTATTAACAACTGGTCCAAATGTGGACACAAAGGGCTCAAACAAAAACTGATTTATTTAACTAAAGACAAAAACAAAAGGCTGTCATGGCAGCAAGAACTAAACTAACAAAAACTGACAGACTGCAGGCAGGAAGGGCGACACGAGGGGCGTGTCTGCAACAACGAACCAGAGGGGAAGTGAAGAAGAAGAACAGCTTTTAAAGGCAGGTGGTGATTGGTCAGTGGACACAGGTGGCTGATTAAAACTGGGGACAAGTAACGAGCTGAGGAAAAGAGAACGATGACAGAGAACCCAGGAGCCAAACTACACAAAAACTTCATATTAAACTAAACACAGCAAATCCTCTTCCAACTAACTCTGTGATCTGTGTCCTCTGTCCTCAGTCCAACTACGTCCATGTCCTCTCTAACTGCAAAAACAGAATTACAGAATAAATAAACCCAATATAAAAAATAACTCACAGAAAACCCAAATCCTGACAGAGATGGCTACAATGTGAACATAAAACTAAGCTGTGATTTTCAGAAACTGTCGTCTGAAGGTTCAGTTTGATGTGATGCAGTTCTCACCTGCCGCAGTGAAAGGGTCTGTCTGTTTGTGTGTCTGTTAGCAAAATATCTCATGACCCAGTGGACAGATGTCAAACTCTGGTCAACCTCAACAAACACAACCATGGATCCAAAATGGCTCCTATGAGACGCAGGAAGGATTTAATGAGGCTTTCAGAGAACAACCGATGGACGAACGTCTAACATCAGCTCAGTCAAAGATGGCCGCCACAGCCAGTCTGGAGTGGTAGTAGCTGAGAGTCGTACTCTGAGTGCTAACAGATGGTGGGAGGTATTTATTCACAGCATCTCTGAGGAAGACTCCATCAGAGCTTCGTCCTCTGAATGTTTCATTCTGTCCAAAGCCGGTCGGGTTTTACTGCCAGCTCCTCTCAGTGTTGGCGCCGCTTCTGTCCGCGTGTTTTTATTATAAATTAGAAGAAAGCAGTCGGATTGAACAGGTTTTTTTTTGAGCCTCTCGGTCCTGTCGGTTCTCAGGTCCGACTCCAGCCTGCAGTTCTGCGTCTCTGAGATTTGAGACTTTATTTGCATTTTAACGCTCCAGCTCTTTGAAAATACTGGAGCGAGTTGACTCAGGCTAGCTCCTCTGGGCTACATGTCTCCAGCCAATCAGAGGCGAGCGTGAGCGCCACGTTACTGAGGGCAGAAAACAATCAGCAGGAAGAGCTGCAGTTGGTTTATTAATCGAATCCTAATGGGTAAATGGAGCCGGCAGCCCGCAGAGATGGGTTCTGTTTACTTCATGAATAATAATTATCCCAATAACTGTGTGAACGCTGACTCAGCACTCTCTGTTTCCTGGGTTTTGTTTTTCTGTCCAGTTCTGAAGACTTTCAGCTGTTTCAGCCGTTCATAAATCAAAAGTTCACCTTCAGGAGGCTGCTGGGACGTCTGCTGAGATCTCTTCAGATAGTTGTAAAAAATCATTCCTTTAAGAGCTCTTTCAGCATATCAGCTTTACTTTTACCTTCTCAGGCTACTTTGAGCTTTCAGCCTTTACCTACTTTTAGCCTTCAGCTAGCGTTCTGTTTCTTTTAGCTGTGAGATTCCTTCAGATTTGAAGGTCATTCAGTGAGTTTTAAGTGGAAGAATAAATGAAAGTGTTCCTGCTGCTCCTCCAGGTGATTTCTTCTGTTGATTGTGAAGAA
>NC_051436.1:1081793-1094168 GCF_001649575.2 Kryptolebias marmoratus | reverse complement strand
CCCCCCCCCCCCCCCCCGCCCCGCTCTGATTTATTACCTGTTTAAACTCTTTCTTTACCTCGAGCTGAGGCGCCCTGAGGACCTGGAGGGAGGAGATAAACCGAGGCTTTGACCGGAGGGACACCTGAAAGAAATCCTGTTTCAGGAGAAAAAACAGAATGCTTTTAGTTGGTAAAGCTGCAGATTTTCAACAAGAGAAGCTGAGAAATAACTCCAGCTCCCACCTATAATCGATATAAATTATAATCCTTTTTACTGGGCATTGTTTCTCATGTGTCTTTGTCTGTATTTGTGTGTCTGTTAGCAAAATATCTCATTAACCACTGGACAGATTTTAATGAAACTCAGCTGCAGCTGCACGTCTGCAACTCATTAACAATTCCAGACAACCCCATTCAAGATGGCTGCCACAGAAAGTCAACCTTATAAAACGAAGGCTTAAAGCTAAGACCAGCATTTACAGCCTGAATTAAACTAATCAGATATTCTGAAGTGGAACTCAAGGAGCTCAAAGTTTTCAGGGATTTGATGTCTCTGCAGGAAATGATGTAAATAAAGTTGAATAAAAAAGCTAAAGTCATTTTAATACCTGTAAGCAGTTAACGGTCCTTTAACAGCCCGGAGGAAACGATAAACAGAATGCTGAGTCAGCGTTCTCTCTCACCGTTAATCTGATAAATTATTTATCCACTAATGTTCCATCAGAGCTGATGAACCCTGCTCTGCTCTGAGGAGACCGTCAGGTGTGTTTCAGCTGAATTTGGGGAATGTGAGCCACCTGAGCGCCGCTCTGACTGGCATGATCCTCGAGGAGCCGAGGGGTCGAGCCTGAGGGACGCCTCAGATCTGACAGGCTGACGGCAGTGGGAATCCCTCGCCGCAGGAAGCAGACGCCGCAGGAAGCAGACGGTGCAGGAAGCAGACGCCGCAGGAAGCAGACGCCGCAGGAAGCAGACGCCGCAGGAAGCAGACGCCGCAGGAAGCAGACGTTTTTTTCAGAAATGAAACTTCCTGGTTGGACCTGAAGCTAGAATATTTCTGAAGAGATGATGAAGAGGATGCCTGAAACTCCAACATCCATCAACTTTCTTCTCTGAAGACCAACAGAAGCTAACCTAAAGGCTGACAGAGCCAGACTCTTATTTTGAAAAGTTCTTATAAGCTTCAGTTTGAAACTCTAGTTAGTTGCTGTTTATATTATTTTATCCCAACCCTCTAACTGAATATTTTTTATAGACTACATGAAGCCTGAGATCATTTAGGATCCACGGCTGCTGCCATGATGGAGCTGGTGATTCCCGCCTTTTTGAGGGGAGCAGAGTTTTAATGGATGCTGAAGGACAAATCAGGAGAATTGGATTTAGCTCGCAGCTGTGGTGGGTAAAGATTTGTACCAGCTGAGAGTTTTAAACTGAGCAGATGTTTCCACCAGCTGACCCAGATGTTGGATCGATTACTGCTGAGTGGTGGGTTGGTTTGGATCTGTGATGTTTTCACGCTTCAGGAGCCAAACTGTCCTCTCAGCAGATACATTTGTACCATTTATACTAAGATAAAAGGCAGTTTTCCATCTTATCTGCGTATTTGTATCTGTCACAGTGAAATAACATATTAAGGTAATTAGAAGAAACTGTTGCTGCACGGACCTAATCAGAAATGTCAGATGTGTAATTGATTAATAAAGCAGAGCTGAAAGGACTGTGTCCCTCTTGAAGACAGTAATTAAAGGTTTCCCGCAGAGACGTGTGGAGATCCCAGCAGTAATCAGCCGTCACGCTGCCTGACTTCCTGCCGGCTGGTAAACAACAGAACCGCCATGTTTTCTGTTTGCAGAACCCTTGTTTTAATTTCAGGTCAGGGCTGAGCTTCCAGTTTTCCAGGGATTGCCTCAGGGTTTGGACCTGGACCAGAACACCGTCACCGTTCAGTGAACATTCAGAACTCCGGCTCAGACGCTCGGTTTTAGGTTTTCTCTGTTTCTCTGTCTGTATGAGGCAACGTTGGACATTCTTAACAAATCATTTATTTACGGCTGGGAAATTTCAGAAAGTTGAACATTTTTTTAAGTTTTACAATAAAAACAGGCAGTGATACATAATAAGGCCCGGTACAATCCTCTACTGACCCGGTACTCTTTCACCAACTAGTTTTAGCCCGGTAGATGCCACCTCCAGGGTCAGGTTAAATGACCAGCTGCTCGGCTGGTCTTCATTTCTTTCCTCCTCCATCAGGGACAGAAGTTCTGGAGGAAAATACCGTTGAGCCCACAGTTTGCCATCAGTCCCTCTCTCCGTCCGTCTGGACTTCTACCCGACCGGCTGAGGTGGAGGTGATCATGTAAACCTTTGGGCGGGCTCTCCACTGAACCTACAGACTGACCTGAGCCAACAAAGTTTCTTCAGATTGGACTACTTCGATTGGGCTGCACACATATTTAATACTTACTGAGGGATTTTATTTATTCATGTGATTTCTTTGTTGCTGCAGGGTTTTATGGAGGACAAGTTAAGAAGAACCGTCACTTCCTGTTTTGAAAAGAAAATCTCTGAGTTTGGATACAGTGGAAGTCGATGAGAGTTTGGATGTGTGACCTCTGACCTCTGGGGGATTTGAGAGAAAACCATCAGTCCTCCAGCAGAGAGACACACTGGATGGAAGAGGACAGAAACACTGAAGTTTAATCTGTAGAAGAGGAAAGATTACAGTCAGAGGAAAAGGTTGTAAAATGTTTGTAAATCTGAAACAGCTCAAAGTCAGAGTGATGATGTCATCAGTTAAAGTTAAAAATACTGTGGTAAAATCATAAAACATGAGTGGAGCCAACCTGACCTGTTCAGCTCACTTTAACTCAGACTGAGAGGCTCTACATCTGCTTCGCTGCTCTCTTTCTGCTCCAACATCTCTGCTGCTTCTCTTCTTATCACAGCCGAGGCGCCTCCAGGAGCTCCGACAGCTCTCTCATTTTCAGAGTCGTGTCTGAAGGCTCCTCCACTTAATTCATCGCTCCTGTGTGCCGTGGAGATCAACATTTCTGAGTGGCTGGAGGACACTTAAAGGTTTTCTGTTAGTCGCAACAAGATTGTCAAGAGTGTATAATGGAAAAAAACCTGATTAGTGACCCAGGATGTGTTACTGAGTCCATTCAGAGTTTAATAGAAGGAACCCAGAGTCTTTAAATTCACCCAGAAGTCACAAATGAAACAGTTTAATCAGAAATCCATTTAATTAGCTTGCAGTTTTGGTATAATGACATTCATCTATCTGGGTAAATTTGAAAGCGTGCACATGCTGTCCTGCTTTTCATATCGACTCACTACTTAAACTTTAAGTGCTGGCTCCAATTACCTCGGAGGATAAAGAGTTTGTGTGAATTTTAATCACTTAGTATTTGTTTAAAGAAGTCAAAAGATGAGAGCAGAATTAATTGCTTTATTAATGATGTTTGTACTGTTTTAATTGGTGGGTTTATTACAACATCCCTCCTTTAGTCTGTGCCATGATGTTTTTATTTGTCTTTAGTTTTCTTTCTGTCCATAAAAACTGAAACCTAATATTATAGCCCCCTCAGGGTTGGATACAAGCGATGATTCAGTGCAAAGGAGTCCTACAGACAATGGAAATGGGCCTTGAGGTACCGGGTCACAGTCTGAGCTGATTCCACGTGTCTGACTGGAGAACAGATCGGAGAACCTGACCACAGGAGGACCTCATCCCAACGTCTGTGGATCAGGGATCTGTCTCCGGAGTGGTAAGACACACGGACACAGACGTAGGTCAAGGTCAGGGGTGGGCCTGACCCCTGGTCCTCGAGGGCCGCTATCCTCCATGTTTTCTGCTCCAACACCTGATTCAGAGGTTAAATCAGCTCTTCATGTCCTGCAGAAGCCTGTTAATGACACTGATTCAAATCAGGTGTGTTGGAGCAGAGGAACAAGTAAAACCTGCAGGACGGCGGCCCTCAAGGACCAGGAATGCCCACCTCTGGTCTAGGTTGTCAGGGTCCTCTGAGTCTCTACCAGAGGAGACCTGAAGTCGGACCCTATGGTTCCCCACATCACGATGTCAGGACTAACGCTGGCGTGTCTCGGTCCTCTCCATCTGGCGCAATCATGAGAGCTCACAGTGATCCTCTGTGGTAAAACTCAACCAAACGTGAGAACCAGAGTGCAGATAGAACTAATTTATTTTAAAATAAAAGATAAACAAAAACAAAGAGGCTGACATGGCAGCAAAAACTAAGACTAAGTACAAACATAAACAAGCGACGTATGGAGAGCTAAAACACGGACGAAGGACAACAAGCATGAACCAAATACAAACCAGCGGAGAGTGGAGGAGAAGACCAGACTTATAAAACACAGAGGATGATCGGTAAGTGGGCACAGGTGTGTGAAACTTGTTACTGACAGGTGGAGGTGGGCGGGGCAGCAAACCGAGTGAAGACTGAGGATGAGTGGAAAAACACTGGAGACAGGAAGTACAACAAGGAAAACAAGATAACTAACAAAACCCCAAGAAGATACAAAGAAAAAACCCCAAACCTCACACATCTGTGGCGTCTGTATCCACCAAGAACTCGATGATACAAGCAAACCCACGATGTGACATCATCAGGCTCCAACAAAAGATTCTATTTTATATTTTAAAAACTGTAGATTAGTTTAGGAGTGAATGAAAAACAGACGTCAACATAAATCTCCTAATTTTGTTCTTTGCCATCTGTTCTCCCTTTCAGAAGTGACATTTTTACTTTAATAGTTTGAACAAAGCCATTTATTCTAGGCTTTGTGTTTTCCCTGGTGTTCAACAGTCTCTTCATCCTAACAAGAGCCCTCAGTTAAACCTGTGAAAGTTCAAGCTGGGCTTTTTTTTATCTCAAATTACCTCTATTCAGAATTAAAGTGGGTAACAATATTATAACATACAAACTTTTATTGTAAAAAAGTCCAGTTTTCCACAGAAGAGCTCAGCCAGGTTTTCATGTTTTAACTGAATTAAGGTCAAACATGTCCTTGTGTTGTAATTAAAATGTTTTTAATTTGAAATAATTGCAAGGTTCACATATTCTAATTAAAATAAATGTTACGTGATTAAAGTCAGCGTGATTCTTTCTGGAAAAACACTATGATTTTTGATTAGATTTAATAAAAAAAGGATCAAAATAAATGATGAAAACGACCTTGTGGGACTAAACTTTATCTCAGACATCAGCTGTAAATGTAATTGTGTTTAAATCAACATTTAAGGAGCTTTTATTGTTTGATTCAGGGGAAAATAATGAAGCAAGCGTCAGATAAAAGGTGTGTGGACATAAACGAGCTGTTGAGTTTGAGTTCATCTTGAGCTGGAGGTGGGAATCAAACTCCTGTCGGTCCCAGACGGTTAGCGTGACGGCTGCCTGGAGAGTTCTCCAGACCCGGCTCGCCTCGGAGCCCGGCACCGTCAGCCATGCTGCTAATTATTATCTGCTGAGAGTTCACTAATTAGATCAGAAACTCAACAGCTGCCGAGCAAATAAACTCAACACACACACACAGTTTACCTTTTATAAAATATAAAATCCCCTTAAAGTCAAACCTCATAAAGATCCTTTAAACACAAACACTGAGTTTGTAAAATAAGCTGTTTGGATTCACAGAAACCCAAAACTGTTTATATTTTACTCCAGAAATCTGAAAGTGTTTTTCCAACATGCGTTCTTTAAACGTTGCAGATGAATTCAGATAAATTTAACCTTCAGTCTGAAACACTGACAGTCGTTTTTCCTGTTGGAATTTCAGGCTGTAGAAGCATTTTATCTTTCAACATTTTCCCCCAAAATCTAGTTTTCAATTCAGCCTAACCGTCGGCACACACACACACACACACATGTTATGTCTCTCTATCTTTGCAGGGATTTTCCATTGATTTACATTCATTTCTACACCCTAACTACAGCCTAACCCTGAGCCTTACCCTAACCTAAAAACATCATTTCTCCTCGTGGGGACCAGGCTTTGGTCCCCACAAGGAGCAGTTGGTCCTCACAAGGTAGTATATGTTAGGAGAATTGTCCCCACAATGTATCAAATACAAGTCCACACACACACACACAGAGTCATGAAGGAGAATCAGTAAATTATTGAAGGGTTGCTGAATCGCTCTTAGTCTGGCCCCTCACTCAGTCCCAACCATCATGGCTTCTGGGACCACCGGGACACGCAAACACCCCCACCGCGATAAGGTGGCGATTCACGAGGATGAATATTTTTTTTTTTTTTTTTCTTACTTATTTATTAATGTAAGTGAAGTGACCAGTGAGTGACCAATTGGTTTGAATTTGAACTGTGGGGGAAAACTGGAGTTCCCGGAGAAAAACCCACGCAGCACGGTGAAAATATCTGATGTCCTCACAGAGAGAGGTGCTAATCTGACACCTTCTTTCTGTTTGGAAAGGAGATGACTGCTTTTCCATCGTGCTGCCCTTTTTTTTAAACAAATATAAAAAAATTAAAGATAAATGTTCACTGGTCTGTGTTGTGTTTGAAATGTTTTGTGAATGTTTGCCGGTGTGGTGCGTAAAGGAGAACGTTTCAGATGGAAGCATTTTTATTTTTCTTCCAACTTCCAGGCTTCTTCAGGCCAAGGAAATGGCGTGCTCGCTTCCAGAAAGACTTCTTCTTCTCTGGAGAAGTCAGTTCTCCATCAGGTGTCTCCAGGAGGGGTTTCTCAGGGTTCGGTGAATCCAACTGTCTGTCTTTGAGTTCAGAGGAGAGCTGAAGGTTGATCTCAATCTGATCTTTAAGCTCAGCTGTCAGTCGGTCCACGTCTGCTTCAAAGTTGGAGCAGATCATTTCCAAATTAAAGATCTCCTGGGTCATGGTCTCGTTCTCTGCCTGGAGGTTATTAATTGTCTCCAGGCTTTCCTTGTTGTTCTGGACAGAAACGTGCATGTCTTTGCAGAGCTGCTGTAAAAATGCTTCTGACATGACTTTAAGAGCGGAAACATCCATCTCATGTTTGGTTTGGAGATGGCTGTAAGATGAGGCCATTTGTTCCAGCTCTTTCTGCAATTTTGATTCTTTTTCTTGTGAGATCTCTCGTAGCTTCTGGATCTCCTGGGCGGATGTTTCTTTTAGATGGTTCTGTAACTGTTTTTCTGCGTCAACCTGACTCTGGGTCTCTGCGGCTTGCTGTTGAAACGCCGCAGCCTGTTGACGGAGTGCAACAACTTCCTTTTCATATTTGTTGCTCAGCTCTTCATATGAACGCTTGGCTTCATCCAGTTGTTGCTGGAGAGCCTTGGTTTTCTCTTTCTCCTGCTGGAGTTCGGCCGAAAACCTTTCCTGGCTCATGACGTGAGCCACTTTCAGTTCCTCGTAATCCTGCTGAAGGCTTTTCTTTTTCCTCTGTTTGATGCTGCTCTGCACCTGGGAAGCGATCTTAGCGGAGCTGAGAGTTTCTGCATCGCTGTATTTCTGCAGTCTCTGGAGCTCCTGTCTAACTTCCTTCTCTTTCTTGATAAACACTTCCTTCAGGGACTTCTGTTTGTCCAACTGGGCCTTGGTCTCTTGCAGCTCCTGCCACAGCTGGCTCGATCTATGGTTCTCCTGGAACCATTTCGCTCGCTCCTCGCTGAGAAGGGCGTTCAGCCTGCTGATTTCGTGATGGGGTGAGGTCTGCTCCATCCAGGCTTCCTGATTCCTGCCTCTTCTCTGATTGGGGTATCTCTGATACGACATTTTTCTAAATCCGCCACGAAAATACTACCAAAATGATCCGTTTCTGTCAAGAATGATCTGAGATTCTAAGAACCTGCGTCATATTTATAGCTTCCGTGACATCACGTGTGATGTCACAGTATTCCTTTGATCTGTGTTCCTTTGATCTTTTAAAACTGTTCCTTTGATGTTTCCTCCTGAACTCTTCTGTTCTGCTTTTGTTTACTTTTAAAATTAAATTCTAATAATAAAATGTAAACACTTTATTTAAATTAAAGCTCAAAAATGCAATTTTGTAACATAGTTTTATTATCTATTTATATAAATATATATATATTTCTTTATGATGGTAAATGGCTTGCACTTGTATAGCGCTTTATCTAGTCACTACAGGGGTCTCCAATCCTGGTCCTCAGGACCACCATCCTGCAGGTTTTACTTGTTCCTCTGCTCCAACACACCTGATCTGAATCAATGGGTGATTAACAGGCTTCTGCAGAACATGAAGAGGTGATTTAACCTCTGAATCAGGTGTGTTGGAGCAGAGGAACAAGGAAAACCTGCAGGATGGTGGCCCTGAGGACCAGGATTGGAGACCCCTGATCTAGTCCAAGCATCCCAAAGCTTGGACTAGATCATTCACCCATTCATCCACCCATTCATTCACACACTGATGGTGGTGATTTTTATTTAATTGGTATGACTGTAGATCGTCAAGTTCACTTTTTTATCTTATTTTATTTGTTTTTGTAAAACAGGCCAATTTTCATTGACATGACTGATTTATGACAGCAATCAAAGCAGAAACATCCAATGAGACGAATACTGTATTTATTTTGCAGCTTCACAAGTTTTGAACTGTTTGCAAACTAAATACAGTAAACAATGAAAAAATAATTAAAAAAACAAACCATCAAGATATTCAGTTCTTTAATTTCCACTTCTGGAGTTTGTTCGATCAATTGTTTTCTTTCGTAATAATAAAAAACATTCTGTGTTTTGCCATGATTTCAGTTTTTGCAAAGTGTTGATACAGTGAGGTGAAATTATCTTATGGACAACACTTTGAGTTTAAAGCTTCTCATTCATATTAGGGCTGTGATTCTTTGTGTTTGAAGACTCATAGATCCGTTTAATGGTCGTTCTATCACTTTTAACTGTGTCTTATTAGGGAGAATGAGAAAGAGTTCACAAATGCATTTTAATTTGCACCATTTGAGCTAACAGAGACGTAAAGAGGAGCTGTTTCTGTAGCATGTCTGGAGGAAACATTAAACTCCTTCTCATCTTCATGTCACCTCCATCTGTCAACTGAAGCAGAAGTTTGCAGCTTATACGTCCGTCAGGGCGGTCTGCACCCAACTGGCTGATGGCAGAGTCAGGGAAGGCTGTAGGAACTGGCTGTTAACCGTGAGAATCATCCACGAGTGGAGGACAGCACAACACACACACACACACACACACACCAGATAAGAAAAGACCCAGAGGCATGGTTGTGCTTGACAGTATCTGTTGTTGGACACCAATAAAGGCCAACAGTTTGTGCTTGGTTACAGTCTTTAACACAACTGATATTTACACAGAATCATACATTTTACAACATTACAGCCATGTTACAAAGCAGTTTACATTCACTTTGGATAAAGGTCAAGCAGCATCCAAATATTAACATGTTCAACAAGGAGAAGGCAAAAAAAGAATAAAAATAACCAAGAAGAGGCATTAAAAGCACTAAAATCAGTTATACCATTTATTGTATAAATATTAGCGCCTTTAACAAATTTTACAAACATGTAAATTTTAATGCTGTAAGGACGTCTGTATGGAAGCTGAGAGAGGACACATTTAGTTTATTTTCATTACTTTATCTCATGATCTTGAGCTGACAAGACTTGTTTTTTCAGATAATATTTAAAGGTTGAAGGTGATTCATCTCATTTTTACATCAAAACCGTCTCGTCTTCAGAAAGCTTATACAGAAAATTTCTCATTAAATCAAGGAAACAAGCTTTGTTTTCTCAAGATAACAAGATATGGTATTCTCGAGAAGCTTTTTATTTATTTTTAAATAAGGAAATGTTTAACTCGTCACATAGAAATCAACAGCAGTTTCAGCCAAACTCAGCTTCACGCTGAAGTGTAAAAATGAAGCAAATATAAGTTTTGTTTTGAAAACTGAAAAACTTTAATTGTAATGCAAACACAAAGTTCACCTGGGCTTAAAAGACGCTGACAACTTGTTTACCTGGACTTATTTGGCAGCGTGCTAACTTAGTTAGCAGCATAAGTCACACCAAGTTGTTCCTTCATCGTCACGTCAGGTGACTCAACAGGCACTATGGAGCTAACGAGCATGCCAGCCTGTTAGCCAGTGGAGCTAACGAGCATGCCAGCCTGTTAGCCAGTGGAGTTTACGAGTATGCCAGCCTGTTAGCCAGTGGACCTAACGAGCACGCTAGCCTGTTAGCCAGTGGAGTTTACGAGTATGCCAGCCTGTTAGCCAGAGGAGCTAACGAGCATGCTAGCGGTTAGCCAGAGGAGCTAACGAGCATGCTAGCTTATCTGTTTCAGTGTGAACAGAATGAAAAAATAGCTAATTTTGACTTCACCATTAGGTTGGATAACAGAAATGTAAACTTACCAGTCCCTTTATTAGGCCCACTTGTTTAACAAAAAGCTAATCAGCCAATCACATGTCAGCAACTTAATGTGTTTCGGCCTGTAGACGTGGAGAAGACGACCTGCTGAGCATCAGAACAGAGAAGAACGGGGATTTAAGTGACTTTGAATGAGGCGTAGTTGTTTCAGAAGCTGATGATCTACTGGGATTTTCATGCACAACCATCTCCAGGGTTTACAGAGAATGGGCCAAAAAAGAGAAACATCCAGTGCCTTGCTGAGGTCAGAGGTCAGACTGGTTGGAGATGACAGAAAGGCAACAGTGACCACTGGATTCAACAACCGCGATGAAGATGGGCTGCAGCATGAATCTGAGGAATGTTTCCAACTTTAACTTTAAGGCAGTTCTGAAGGAGAAAGGGGTCCAACCTGGTACTGTCAAGGTGGACCTAATAAACTGTGTGATGACGGGATGTTTTGGGTGTAATGACCCTGGTTTTGTTACGCTGCGGTTGTGACCCTGCCTGTCCAACATCGGACAGTTGGAGACAGGAAGCAGCTCCCTGTGACCCTGAACTGGATTAAAGGGACACAGAAAATGAATTTATGGATGGATGAAGTGAAATCCCCACTGGAAGCTTTAGCTTTTGTCCGGACAGTCTACCCGACACAGGAGACGGAGCAGACAGCTGAAGGGTTGAAACGAGGGCAGAGATAAACAAATTTCCTGCGAGGGAACAGAAGGACCGAGAGATTTCAGGTCAAAGAGACACCGAGGGAAAAATGAAGGGTTGGATGTCTGATCCTCTCCTTCATGTCATAGTTATGATTTACTGGCATTTTTATTTATTTTTTTATAATAATTGTCTTTAAACCAGAACATGCTGGTTGAGCTCCTGACATGAAGAAACACAGCAGTGATTACAGTCAGGCAATTAAAATTTTAGCTCCTAATTAAAACCAACACTATGCTAATAACTTTTTGAACAATTGACTTAATTGAGGAAATTAATATCCAACTGTTGGACTTTTTCTTTTCTACTCGTGGTAACGGTTTGATCTGACAGAAAAGGCAGAGCTGCTGAAGTTACTCCATAAAAATTCATCAGAAGGTCGTTTTGTTATCACACATCCGGCGGCTCCTGGCTCGGAATAATTTACCTCAAGGCTCTTTAAAAGTCTGGGAGGGCAAAGCACAGATAAATGAAAGTCACTTTTCACATTTCTCATTTCACTGTGAATAAATATTTAGCTGTCACCTTTTCATGATTACCATAAAACAAAAACATATTTATGGGGCAAAAAAACAAATTTAAATCAGGCCACTATATTTACAAGAAACAAATAAGGTCAAACTCAACAAAATAAAATAATTGGAATAAATCAATAAATGATACATGTTAAAAGAAAATATTTCCAAAATGATTCTAACCCAACAGATTCCACTGAGTCATTATTAAGCAAAAACAAAAAGGCAGACAGGTGTGTGTTAACACAACGCCAAGGAGGAAAGACATCAGCAATGACCTCAGAGAAGCAGCTGCTGCTGCCCATCAATCTGGGAAGGGTCAAAGGTCATCTGGAGTCCATCGTTCCACAGAGAGAAAGATTATTCACAAGACGAAACATTTAAAACAGCTGCTAATCTTCACAGCAAATTCACCCTGAAGGTCAGACTGTGCAGTGCTCAGAGAAATGAGCTCCACCTCAGCCTCTACAGACCTCAGTTAGCAGGTCAAAGGTCAAAGGTTAAAGCCTCTTCTCTCTAAAAACAACATGGCAGCTCGACTCAGGTTCATCTCAAGGAACCAGAAGACTTCTGGAGCAGAACCAGACCAGAGGACAGGTGTTTATCCAGAATGCACTCCAGCTGTCAGCACGGTGGTGGAGGGCTGATGGTTTGGGCTGATTCTGGAGTCAGATGTGAGGCCATCTGTCCGACAAACAGAACGGTCCAGAACCAGAACCTCAGAGAGCTGAGCAGAAACCAATGAGCTGAAGCAACGCTGGAAAGAAGAGTGGGCCACAACTCCTCCACAACCAGGAACCCACTGAG
>NC_051436.1:1037623-1081603 GCF_001649575.2 Kryptolebias marmoratus | reverse complement strand
TTCTGTTGGGTCAGGAGCTGGAACCAGGTTCTGTTGGGTCGGGAGCTGAACCAGGTTCTGTTGGGTCGGGAGCTGGAGGAGGTTCTGTTTAATAAATAATGACTCGGTGTAACCTGTTGTGTTTTTGTTTTGAATCATTTCAGAACCTGAAAAAGACCAGATCAGTTTTATTGTGTACTTATCTAAAAACAGCCAGTCTGATGGGTTTTACATCAACATGACCAGTCTTCATTTTATTATTTTTATAATTTCTCTCTAGCTGATTAACTTTTTTAATTTAAGCAACTAAATCAACCAAAAGGAAGATTATCAGAAGAATGATCCAACAATCCGGTGCTCTCGTGTCTTTAACAACTGAATCAAATAATCAAATTTAGACCAAACAAAACAAAACAAAAAAATTAAATATAAAAAAATCATGATCAGATCAGTCACTCAAGTGTTTTTCAGACATTCATGTGTTGGATTTTTTCAGCTGAAATAAATGTTGCATTTCCCTTATAGTACAATAAATTATTCTTCTCATTTCTTGGCACTTTATTCTTTTGTTTGCAAGGAAAATAAAATGTTCTTGTCTAAAACAAACCATAGGTCCATCGTTTCTGCTCTTCACTCCTGCAGCTGGGAAAGCCTCGTTAGATTCTTCTTTCCTAAGCCACTCAGGGTTAAATGAATGCTTGGGATGGAGTGGAGCTATACTCCAGTTTTATCCTCACCAAAAATACAAACTTTGCTTCTTCTTTCTTCAAACAGAGTCTGATGCAGATGAGTTTTCCTTGAACCGACGCCCCGGGGAAGTCTTCCTCCAGGTCAAATCCTCAAAGAGACGCTGCTTCGATTCTTCGAGGAGTCTTTGAGTCCTTCCTTCAGCAGCTCGTCTCTATCGTGTCATTCTTCCTCTAATCCTCGATTGTCTCCCCCTCCTCTTCTGCTTTGGGCTTTTAGAAACTTTTTAATCCTCCCCACTGACTTCCTTCCACCCGGTCGTTGCTATTTTTACTCCCCTCTTTGTTTCTGTCCCCAGGAGAAGTTTCTTCTTGTATCTTTTTCCTCCTTCCTCCTGTCTCCTCCGTCGCTGCCTTCTTCCAGGATCTCACACATCAGTGGCGTTTAGGTGTGCCGACATCGCGTCCTGCGTTTCCAGGACGATCTTCTTTGCCCTTCCTGCCCCGGCGCCGCCTCCTCCTGCACCTCCGACGGGATGAATGCTGTCCAGTCGGCCGCCCCTCCCCCTCTCCCGCCGACATTTGAAGACGGCGAGGAAGGCGGCGCGGTAGTTGCGGTTCATCCAGCCGTACAGCAGCGGGTTGGCGAAGGTGGAGCACATGGCGATCACGTGGAAGATGGTGTAGAGCAGGTGGAAGTCGCGCATGTCCAGTACCGTGCTGTCGATGTCCGTGGCCAGCTGGAAGGCATGGAAGGGCAGCCAGCTGACGGCGAACACCACCACCATGGTCACCAGCATCTTGGTGGTTTTGCGGCGCCGGCGGTGCCGCTCCGAGCTGGCGCTGCTGTTGCCGCCGTTCTCCGCCGGGCTGACGTGGCCCCGGAGTTTGGACCAGATACGGGCGTAGGCGAAGGAAATGATTGACAGCGGCAGGAAGTACTGCAGGATCAGCATGGAGATGCTGTAGAGGGTGCCGTCTGTGTTTTTACCGGGCCACTTCTCGGCGCAAACCTGAGACACGAGACAGAACCAGAGGCTCGGTTTAGTTTAAAGATTAAAGGCTGGAACAACTGGGGGTAAAACACCCAGCAACACAAGCTAAGATACAGGATGTGTCGTTAGTTGTTGTCTAAAGCTTCTTATGGAGCGGAGCAACATGTACCTGAACCTCTGCACAAAGCTCCGCCCCTTTTTGGGTGAAAACAAGCCCTCCTGAATGGAAGTGTTTAAGAAAAAATAAGGTAAATAAGAATACAGCTTTGCTATGAAGCTTTTAAGTGCCCAAATATTATGGTCTAAAGAATAAAAGAAGCCTGGAAAAGACGAACCAAAAGACAAAGGGCTGGCAATCAAGACGAATCTAAAACGTCTGGCTGCTTGGAAGGAAACTTTAATAAAATGAGGGCTGGATCAAAACTTTAGTTAAAGTAAATATTAAGCTACAAACCTTTTAATAGAACCACAGTTTAAATAAGATTTTCATTTCAGTTCTGAACCTGAAAAGCAACAAAACTCATCTCAGGGTATCTCATGTAGAGAGACATCCAATAACTCCTTTTTAAGAAGATGAAAGTGTCCTAAATGAGACTCTTTAGTGTTGAAATGTTGGGGGAAAAAGACTTTGAAGCATCCAGGTGTAAGAAATTAAAGCTGAGTGTGAAAAAGTACCGGAAATGTAAAGATAAGAGCAAGTGGAGGTTTGTAGAGGCTGAAAGCTGAAGATCTGGGAAGAATCAAACGAGCGATCAAAGCAGTGAGACTGATCAAAGAGGAGGGTTAGTTTCTGAAACATGTTCTGCCGTGTGTGTGTGTGTGTGTGTGTGTGTGTACCTGTATCGTGCGGCCGGGCTCCAACGTGAACGAGCCGTACTCTCTGAAGATGGCCAGAGGACTGGCGAGCACGGCGCTCAGCACCCAGGTCAGCGCGATCACCCCGAAACACACGTCTTTACGCATCCTGGTCTCCAGGTGGTAAACGATGCACCTGAAACCCACAAGAACTGGTCTGAGTCCAGCTTCTGAGACATTTACAGGAGCTAATCATCAATAATGGATGGTAAGAAGCCACAGGAAGCTGCTGAGACCTCCTAATGTTCCCGTTTAACCTCCTGTCGGAGGCAGAATATGGACTGTTTAGACTGACGGCTCCTGCTCAGGATCAGCTGCGGTTTAATTAAATATCTCTGTAGCTCTACAGTTTCAGGCAGAGATAAAGAACACGACTGTCTGTCTTCATGAGTTATCTCAGCTGCAGAATGTGCTGCTGTGATATCTGAGTCTGAAGATAAGAAAACGGATGAATTTGTTTCCATCTGAACTATTCAGACTCAACCAGCGCAGCTGTCAGTCACAACAAACTCAACATAAAGGGAATAAATATAAAGACTGTTTTTGAAATGAAACCATTCTAAGTTAAGTCTCTGGGATGAAATAATCTGCCTGATGTTTGTACAGTTTGGCCCAAATGTCTTCTTGTACTGATTCTGAGTGATTTTAAGTGAAAATTTTGCGTTTGTGATACAGATTTTCTCAGAAAGTAAACTCTGTCAGTTTAAGAGACACTGAGCTATAATTTGGTGTGGTAGTAGCTGAGAGTCTTCCCTAAAACGCCGGCGTGGACGTCTGCCTGCAGCCATGAAGACCTGGAAGGTTCTGAAAGTTTGTTTCTGGTTTTATTGATGCTTTTTGTTCAACATGTAAATAAGATAAACATAAAGACCCCACACTGGTTGTCATAGGAGCAGCACAACGTTTGAGAACTTTTCTTGCTTTTTGAGGAACAAATGAGCCTCAGTAGTCGTCTGGCAGCCGTTTGTTTGTTTGTTTGTTGTGTCGGTTCGATTTGGCGTCGCTGAAGAACAAACCTGAGCTGCGCCAGAACCCGACCTGTGCAAAGGTGTGATTAAAGGTTTCCTCTGCCTCAGGAGAAAGAGTTTGGACCGGTTCGAGCCAGTCATTTAAAGTCACAGTTTGTTGCTGCGAGCTGCTGCTGGTGGTGGACGCCGATCAGAGCTTCGCTGGTTTTACAGTTTAATATTTAAACCTGAACCCAAAATATTTCAGAGTGGTCCTCTGCAGAGCTCTAAAGCTCCATTATCCTGAAAGCCCTTCATCTGGTCACAAAGAGAGAAACGATTTAAATGTGTTTCTGTTCATTCCAACCTCCTGCTTTTAAAGCAGCCAAACCAGCAGCTAATTTCTGCTGCTAATGGAGCAACAGAGCCTCCAGTTATCTGTTATCAGGCAAATCTCTGCGAGTCAAACAGCAGCAAATCACTTCACTTTGGTCATTCTGAAGTGTGATTCTGTGGAACGTTATAAAATGATTCATGAGATATTCTACGAACAGACAACCAACATGAAGGGGGTTACTTGGATAAAAAGCTGCTGTTTGAAGAGTTTAGTTTCAGTCATCGTCTGTTACACAGGAAAGGTTAAGCTCCACCCACCTGTGGCGGTCCAGGGCGATGACGTTGAGCGTCAGCGTGGAGACGTGCACGGCGAGGCCCTGGGCGAAGGGCAGCAGGAAGCAGAGGGTGCTGCCGAACTTCCACTCTCCCTGCAGCGTGTAGACGAGGGTGAAGGGGAGGCACAGCGTGTTGACCAGGACGTCGGCTGCAGGCGAACGAGACAGAATGGCTCAGACGGACCGCCAGAACCCAGAACTCCGAGGAGGCCAACAGGGCCGGGACAGAACCAAAGTCCTGGTCTTCGTTTGGTTCTAAGCTCTTTGGTTACACACTTTAATAAAAGCGTGAAACATTAATTATTATATAATGTTATTATTAACATTAAATATTAACAGACCAGGACCAGAACTGAACCAGAACTGAACCAGAACTGGACCAGAACAGAACCAGAACAGGACCAAAACAGGACCAGAACAGGACCAGAACAGGACCAGACCAGAACCAGAACAGGACCGGAACAGGACCAGACCAGAAACAAACAAACACACGCACACAGGTGATTACATGATCGCCCGCCTGTCATGGCCATAAAGACCCTGAGAGCTCAGGTGGTTACATGATCGCCCGCCTGTCATGGCCATAAAGACTCTGAGATCTCAAGTGATTACATGATCGCCCGCCTGTCATGGCCATAAAGACTCTGAGATCTCAAGTGATTACATGATCGCCCGCCTGTCATGGCCATAAAGACTCTGAGATCTCAGGTGATTACATGATCGCCCGCCTGTCATGGCCATAAAGACTCTGAGATCTCAGGTGATTACATGATCGCCCGCCTGTCATGGCCATAAAGACTCTGAGATCCCAGGTGATTACATGATCGCCCGCCTGTCATGGCCATAAAGACCCTGAGTTCTGAACCAGCTCGATGCCATTGTATCGCCTCCGTCTGCAGCAGGAACTGTTCAAACAGAACAAACCTCTGAACCGCACAGAACCCTGGGAGGTTTCATCTCGTCCTCCATCTTTAATAATTACACCAGGATCTCTCTGGGACCGTTTCAAACCGGGTCTGTTCTGGTACCAAGCAGGACGAGACGAAGACACCTGATAACCCAAACTGACTCATTTCCTGTGAGTCTAACCGAGGGAGACAACAGATTCAGGTACAGATAAAGACTCCTGAGCTGTCATGAAGATGTAGAAGCTGCTGAAAACGCTGCTCTGTTCTCTAACGGTACCAGGAGACAGAACCATCAGAACCAACCAGGAAGTAATTATCTTTACACGTTTATCAGCAGGAACACATAACAGCTGGTACTGATCAGGTACTTCCTGCTGAGGGGCTGTATAGGAAACTGACTTATTAAACTCCACAGGATACATACTCAGTAATATGTAGTACTTTGCAGGTACTCAGTAAGTACTGCTTAGTACCAGTTTACTGTCCACAGCTCTCACAGATTCAATCATACAATCATGTATATCATTATTTTCAAGGTTTGACCAGAAAAGTCCAGAATTTTTTAAGATTAAAAACTTCAGTACTGCTGTCAGCATTCCTTCGAGTAGTTTCATATTTCCTTCTTATTTGTGACGATATGGAGATATTAATCTTATTTTCTTGAACTGTTTCTTATTCCTCTGAAACAGATTTCTCTGTTTCTTTCTTTCTGCTGCTGTTTCTGAGTTTTTTGCCCTGAAGCGTCACAAGAAAACTGAAGAAGCTAAAGGACATCAGAGTCAGTGAACAGCCTTTGTTTGCGTCTAACACACTCTGACATGAAGCCCTGACTGGTATTTTAGTCCTGTAGAGTCAGAGTGGTCCGCGGGGTTACGGACTCTCCCTGACCCGCTCTTTATGGAGAAACCGTCGACTCCAACCGTACACCCGTTAATGAAACATGCAGTCACAGCTGGTTTGTGTTTGTTGGATCAATAAACGATCAATCAGAGCAGCAGACGGGCTGATCTCAGATATTTGGGTCGTTTTCAGGAAAGTTGGATGGATTTGTTCCTTCAGACGCTGTCATTAAACCGCTGCCATCTGTGGACGTTTGATCAGAATAAAAATCCTTCATTTGTTCACGACAACCTTCAGCAGTTTGTCTGTTCCTTTATGACTAATTAAAGGCAGGTTTGTTTGCTAAGGGTGATTAACTGTGGCGTCCATCTTAAATTGGACCGACCCCGAAAGGTAATCAGTTGTAGCTTTCTCATTTCAGAATGGGAGCGCTTTGAATCAAACGGATGTAGGAGCAGCAGTTCTGCTTTTCATTTAAATCCTCCGACAAAGACCTGCAGACAAATAAATCAGAGGATTGCTGAGGAGGTACGGCAGAGACGAGATCTAAAAAAAAAAAACATCAAACACTGAAAGTTGAAAAAGGATCCGACCTGCAACTGAAACAAACTGAAGCCTGAAAAACAAAAATGCAACTGTGTGATTTACAGAAGGAGCTTTACTTTTCCCTTTAATGATGTGAGAAAGCCAGAACATCATCGGATACTAAAATTAGGGAGAAAATATTAATAAATGTCATGTTTAATAATGTTAAATTCCACAGAAAACATGTAAAATATGTCTTACTGTCTCTGAGAGCCATAAATGAGAATAAAATCTCTCTTAGTTCAGTTTATCTTCTTTCATAATGTTCATTAAGGTCTGTTTATGTCGACTGATGCAGTTTATCTGAAAACAAATCATCTAATGGATGAACATGAACTGATTCCTTCCCTTTTTTAATGTAGAAATGTAAAAATTCAGTGTTTCCTGAGAGATTTCTGTTAATTGAAGCAGAGAAAAGTACAAATAAAAAAAAGAAATCAACACAAAAAGAGAAGCACTTTTCACATTTCTGACTTATTTTTAAAGTCCTGACTTACAGCAACACTCTCACATTATGCACTTCGGAGCAGTAATGCTGGCTTTTCTCACTCCGTAAAAAGGGCTGAAGAAAACACAGAAAGGTCGTCTGCCACTTTGTTCGTTCAGGCAGAAAGCGTCAGTCCTGTTTGCTCAGACGGCTGACGAGGACGGAGCGGACGTGAAAACAAGAAAAGAAGACTTCAGAAAGCATCAAAGTTGTGCTCGGCTCTGTCAGACGGGAGGGGGTGGGGGTGGAAGACACAAATGAAACGTGACGGCCTGTTCGAGCCACGTCTCCGGCTGGCTTGTAGTCCCTGTAGAGTCTCCTGTGTTTCAGCATAAATGTGACCTAAAACATCAGATCCAGACACAACAGAAGCTGCTGGAACCGATGAGGGTTAGTTCCTGAGGAAACCTCCTGAATATTACATGTCTGCGAGCGGTTCAGACACATTTTCTTGGCCTCATTCCCTCCGTTTTCCAAAGGTAAGGAGCCACTTTTCTCAGAGAGTCTTAGTTTTTCTAAGAAAGCTCCACCATCCTCTCCTGACACATCTCCTGATCTGATCCGTCTCCCTGTGAGTCGAGGTGGATCTGACGAGGCTCGACTTGGCAGGATTCAGTACGCGCAGACACTGACAAAGTTTTAAGGTTTTTATTGTAAACAAATGGCAAACTGGAGTACTGAGACTGGACTTGACTCTCAGGTTGAGACTCGGGGGCGGGACCAGGACAGGTAAGTGGCTGGGATGGTCAGAAAGGGGCGAGAAAGAGAGACAGAGTCCAGGGCCGGGCAAAGGGTCAAAACCAGGAAGTCCAGAGACTGCAGCCAAATCCAGAAAGGGACGATCCAAAGGGTGATGACCAGAAACGAGAAGAAAGGTCGATTACCGCGAGTCAGAGTTCCAGGAAGTATCCGGCAAGGAGAAAGCAAAACTCGCAGGTCAGGGGACAGGCGACAGGCGAGGGTCTACGGTCTTGGAGTCAGGCAGGAACTGTGAAGAAGCGCTGGACATCTACTTGGTAAAGACCGTTCAATAATCTGGGCTGTGGACTTAAATACTGGGTGGAACAGGTGAAACTAATAGCTGTAATTGCTGAGACTTGGAGTGCAGGGGCGTGGCATGAGACTGTGGGACTGTGGAAAGTTACTGGGCTTCAGCATGACTGAGAGCAGGAGGCGTGGCAGGAACAGGGGACGCTGTGACAGGATCCTGCAGATAATTCAAGCTTGGTCCAACTGGGCCTCAGGAGTCAGGAGTCAGGACTCAGCCCCCCCCCCCCAACTCCAGGAAGCTCAGCTGCTGCGCTCCATTTGTACCCAGCAAATGGACCGGACTGAAGACTGAGTTCACAGGTTTGAGTCCAGACTGAGAATCACCAGGACTCTGGACAAACAAGACACGCCTAACTGTGTCTGATTTTAAAGCTTTTTCTATGTTTTATTAACAGACCAGGTGATGAAAAGTTAATGTTGAATTGTTTCATTAGGTGGATGACTTATTAGTTCAGTCTAATGAGACAATTAAACATTAACTTTTCATCACCTGGTCCGCCGACAAGGAAGCTTTTGAGAAAAAACAAATTTTTCATTAAGACATTATTATGAAATATTGAACAATAACTCTTCATCATTTTTCCTTTGCATTCATTTTGTTGGTTGTATGTTTTTGATTCTATTTTCTGTGATTGTTTTTTTTGTGTTTTGGAGTTAGCATCATTCCTGTGTTTGCGTCTGTCGGCCATCAACACGTCCTGCTGGTTTCCTGAGTCGCAGCTGGAGCACAGTAAGTCATATCTGAGGTGATATCTGACAGAGGTGAATGAAACGCAGCCTCAGAGGCCAGTCGGCCGTCAGAGACCCCACCAAGGTGCTGACACCAGAGACTACACAGCCTCCGAGACCGTGGAGGTACTCAGACCCCTCCCTGAGGAGGCTTTCTGGACATGTCCCACTGGGAGGAGACCTCAGGTCAGACCCAGGAGGAGCAGGAGAGGGAGACCCAGTTGTTTGATAAAACCTCCGGGGTGATAAGAGACTTAATATATTTATGTCACAGAAGCTGAAGGTATTTATGAAACCTTTGAGCTCTCAGACTGTGACTTCAAGTTCAGCTTTTCTCAGGACACAAACAGTAACCCTGTGTGTGTGTGTGTGTGCAGTTAGTCAGCGACGAGGTTCACTTTGCTTCCAATTTCATTAACATGTCTGAGAACAAGCGACACTCCAGGCGCTGTAAATACGCTCGTGAACGTCACATACTCACTCAGGAGAACAAATACCACTTCATCTAATCATTTATTTCTTCAGACTAATTAGCTCAGAGTGTGACAGATGGAGACGGCAGGACGGGGACAGAGTCGAGCTCCTTGATGCAATCTGCTGCTTCTTTTAAAATATGGTTCTTTTTTTACATTCAGGACAGAATATTACCTGGAAATGTTGCTTTCTGCTCAAAATTTACTGTCCATGTCTCTTTGTTAGCACATCTCGAGGTAAACTCCTTAAAGTGGATCTTTTATTTTTCTAAAATAAGTAAAGAACAGAAATAATACCCAACTTTTACTTTTACTTGTTTCCAGTAATTGTAGTGCAGGGGTCTCCAGGTCTCCAGTCCTGGTCCTCAGGGCCTCCATCCTGCATGTTTTCCTTGTTTCTCTGCACCAACACACCTGATTCATGGTTAAATCACCTCGTCATGTTCTGCAGAAGCCTGTTAATCACCCATTGATTCAGATCAGGTGTGATGGAGCAGAGGAACAAGTAAAACCTGCAGGATGGAGGCCCTGAGGACCAGGATTGGACACCCCTGCTGCAGAGTGTTAGTTGTGGATAAAATGAATTTCTGTGCTCTCACACAGGACTGGTAATTTCTCATTTTCCTCACAGCCCAGCATCACTTCTCCCCTCATTACTTCTTACAGTTTAATGAGCTGGTTTGCTCATGTTCCACCCTTTAATTCAACCATTTTTCAGATTCGATTTGATTCCTTTTTCATTTGATACAGTTTGTCGGGGGGGCAGTTTGGTGTATTTATTGAATCTTTTCACATAATGAATTTAGTTCTCTGAATTAAAGTGTTTAAAGAGTTATCAGCACAGATTTGTCACGGTTTGGAGAACAATCCTAACTTTAGGAGGAACCTTCGGCATAATAAAAGTTGAGTTCATGACTCAGGAGAACTGCGTAAATCCGACTCTGAATCAGGTTTGGTGAGCATCTGATGGCACTTCACAGGTGGGGGAGGTGTGAAAACGTGGTTTATTTGAGATAAATAAAGCTGACGTGAGATCGCCTGCAGGGTGCTGAAGCAGATGATTGGATCAGAGCTGATCTCAGTTAACTGGATATCTGAACCCTGCCGGACCTCTTTACTCCGGATCATGACCCAGCTTTGGTCCTACAGGTCCTACAGGTCCTACAGGTTCTCCAGGTCCTCCAGGTCCTACAACACCGATGAGAACGTGGCTGGATGGACACTGGTGAGGAAACCCTTCGTGCCCCAGTGCTCCACAACCAGGTCGTCCAGTTTGGATCAGTTCGGTCCAGTTCGGTCCAGTTTGGTCCAGTTCAGTCCAGTTCAGGTTAGTTCGGTCCAGCTTGGTCCAGTTTGGTCCAGTTTGGACCAGTTCGGTCCAGATTTTATCAATCATTCGAGGAGCTTTTAATTCTTTTTCACTCTTTAAGACAAAGCCAGACTCTCTAACTCGAGTTAGATTTAACTCATTAGTATCTCATGTACTAATGTAGCTGAGATTAAACTCTGTGAGCCAAGTTTAATTTTAAAGTTTTTGATGACAGCTTTATTGTTTTCCAAACGGTTCAAAACTCCAATGGATGTCCTATTTAGACAAGTTTCCTTTAGTTTTTAAACTTCACATTAAGAGCTGATCTTCTTTTGTACAAACTTCTAAAGGAGTGAAACAAACAAATATTCACAGCAGCATAAATTCCATTTGTGCCTCGATTTCAGCTTTTAAACACTTATTTCTTGTTGCAGCTTCGACACATTTGATGTGATGCTATTATGACGATACTTTGAAGTTCAAAGCCAGAAACATCATTCAATTAGAATCATTTTAGACTCTATTTTAGCAGTAATTGTCAGTTTTTGTCTTTCCTTTGTCAGCAGGAGTCTGCAGACCAACGATCTCTGCTGATGCTGATATAAACCCTTCTTATCATGTGAGAGAAATAAAAACACTTCAAGAAAACAACTGTTTGAAGCAGCAGAGCCTTCTGTGAGCAGTAAAATGTTAATTTATGATAAACCACAGAAACCAGATGTATAGATTATCATTTTAAAGAGCAAGAAAAGTCTCCTTTAATCTCTGTCTGCCGTCTTCTGTCCCCGTCTTGCTTCACCAACGAGGCTGGCTCATAAATAAAAGTTTTAATCAAACAAAAATAGAAACGTTCAGTTTCTGTGCAAACAGGAAGTCACGTTTGTCTCTCTCATGGTTGTGGAGGAGTTGTGGCCCACTCTTCTTTCCAGCGTTGCTTCAGCTCATTGGTTCCTGTTTGTTTCTCTCATGGTTGTGGAGGAGTTGTGGCCCACTCTTCTTTCCAGCGTTGCTTCAGCTCATTGGTTTCTGCTCAGCTCTCTGAGGTTCTGGTTCTGGTTCTGGACCGTTCTGTTTGTCGGACAGATGGCCTCACATCTGACTCCAGAATCAGCCCAAACCATCAGCCCTCCACCACCGTGCTGACAGCTGCAGTGCATTCTGGGTAAACATCTGTCCTCTGGTCTGGTTCTGGTCCAGAAGTCTTCTGGTTCCTTCAGATGAACCTGAGTCGAGCTGCCATGTTTTCAGAGAGAAGAGACTTTCTGCTGCAGCCTTTCAAACAAGCCATGACCTTTGACCTTTGACCTGCTAACATCCTGTTTTGTTTTAATTTAAATGTGTGTTAGTATAACTTATGTCCTCCTGTCTTGAACTCTTAGTTTTTTGTCCCTCCAGTGTTTTCTGTTTCTCGGACATTCTTTGGTTTTGTTTCATCTTGTTTCCAACAGCACAGTCTGACCTTCGGGGTGAATTTTCTGGGACATCCACTCCTGGGAGGATTACATGTCTCCTCTTCTGAATAATCTTTCTCTCTGTAGAACGATGGACTCCAGATGGTTAGGAAATGACCTTTGACCCTTCCCAGGTTGACGGGCAGCAGCAGCTGCTTCTCTGAGCTCATTGCTGATGCTTTTCCACCTTGGCGTTGTGTTAACACACACCTGTCTGCTTTTTTATTCAGTTTTAGTTTTTGTTTAGTTAATAATAAAACAAAAGGATCTGTTGTGTGTTTTTATTTACTTCGTCACGTCCTGAAGTGTAAAACCCTAAAACTGACAGAGGGGTGACTTTCGTTTTATCGTGACTGTTTATCTGCTGTGGTCTTCATCTGGGAAGTCTTTATAAATCTATTTATGTCTCCTCACAGTTTATCATGACAATAACTCTACTTTCCTGCAGTAAAACTGCCTCAATGTCACATTGCAAGAAATCAAGACTTGACTGAAGATTTGCTTAAAAACAAACAAAAAACCCTCCAACCCAGCTGATATTAGAGTCATTCCTGACATTAGTATTTACACAATGTCTGAAACCATTAATCATTCCTAGTTTCATTCAGTTTGTGACATTTAACACGAGGCAAAGAAGGAAACTTCAAACTGTGATGTGTCCAACGCTGATAATGTAACTACAGTTTAATTGAGTCACAAATGGCTGAATTTCCATCATCCCAGAGTCTGTGACACAGACTTACATCAGCTTCCTTCAAACAAAAACTTCTCACTGGATGTTTGATGAAGATCGGGTCTTTTTGTCCCAAAACGAGTCTGCGGTGTAAAAACAGCCCCCCAGGCAAAAAACTGAACTCATCCTTCTGAGAGGATGTTTAAAAAAAATATCACAGAAAAGATTTCATTCAGCAGCTGAACATTAGAGCTGCGGTAAAAAATTACAGATTGTATTTAATGCTTTTTAAAATAAAAATTAACATTAAATCCCTAAATGTGAGGCTAACTCATCGATCTTATCCTAACCAGAACCAAGTTTTATCCTAAAACTTAAATTACTGTGAATTAGCTAAAAGCTAACGCTACAATAAACAACTTAATGATACAATAACTTTTAGTTTTATCTGTTTGATTGTAAACGATCTAAAATATGAGAATCTTCTGATCCGGATGTTAGAAGTTTCGGTTTATTAGATGCAGAAGAATTTGGATCAGTTTGGGCTTGAATTTAGTCCAGAAGGTGTTAATAAGTCTGACTCAGTTGTTGGGATTAGTTAAAGGAAGAATCAGGTCAGAAAAAGACAAATGTTCCCAGAGACTGATTTTCTTTTTGTCCCTCAGTTTTTATCCAAGTGAACCTGGACGACCTTCAGAACGTGGACAGCAGGACAGAAGGACTGTCTTATGTTAAAAAACAACGTGTGTTGATCTGTTCGAACCCACAGCATGTGTTGGTTCAACATCACATTTCAGCTCAATATCCATAAAAGTTGGAGACTTTTCTGGGTTTGCTAAGGTCAGTTGGCCGTGCTGACTCCAAACATTAACCCTCTCAAGGCAGACGTTGCAAAATTGCAACAGCGAATTGCATATACCTAATTACTCCACATTAATATTTTATGAGCCTTATTTTACTCAGATGATAATTTCCCCAAATATCTGATTTTTCCTGTTACTAAAACTTAATTTGAGCCTGAGAGGGTTAATCAGTGTTTGGGGGACATTTAATTTCATTAAAAGCCGTCCACTGGTTCATGAAGCACTTTGCTGACATGACACAAGCAGTAGATCAGGAGGCGTCCAACTCCCAGAAACACTGACTGGTTTGCTTCACTGGTCTCTACCAGCCAGTCAGGATCACCTCTAATCATTTCAACGGACACATCAGTCATCCAGGACCTCAAGTGCAAAAAAAACAACTTTTACCAAAGATGCAGCTGTACAAACTCTTTAAACGAAGCCTAACTCTCACTTTGACCACAGTGATCTTAACCTGATTGATCCAAACCCTAAATTCTGTTCTGATTTTATGACTGAATGTTTTGATTTTAAGCAGATTTTGTCTCTAAAAGTGAGTTAAATATGTAAACACAGGTATGTCCACTCACCAACAGCCAGGTTGGCGATGAAGAAGTTGGTGACGGTCCGCAGCGTCTTGAAGCGATAAATGACGTAGATGACCAGAGAATTACCCAGAACTCCCAGCACGATGATGGTGCTGTAGGCCAAGATCAGCACCACCTGCGGGCAGAAGCAAGCAGCTGTTAGTGGAGTTCAACCTTCACCCCAACTGAAGACAGCCACACCTGTACCTGAACACTGAGCAGCCTGATGGGGTCCTCGTGAAACTTCAGCCCCCCCACGAACCCCGTGGGCAGAACCGGCGGAGGGATGCCGATGTTTGAGCCGTAGTCGTGGTAACCGAGGTTGTTGGGGTCGTTGTCGGGCAGGGGCAGGAAGTGGAGCTCCTCCTGCGTGGTGTTGACGACGCCGATGGCCTCCATCTCTGAACAGATCAGTCCAGCCAGATCCATTTTACAGGCGCTGACGCCTGCTCACACGACCTGCTGACAGACAACCGGGGGAGCAGGAAAGTGAATATCAGCTGAAGTTACAACCAGAGAACCTGCTGAGCTGAGGAGCTGTTAAAGCTGAAAGAAACACCACGTTAGCTTTTAGCTGCTAGCTGCTGCGGTCCTGCTGAGGGTCCTCAACATGATGGATACTTTCAGTTTAAAGGGCCACTTCAGGAAAACGAGCTCAGCTGTAATTGTAGTCGTTGACATCAGTAGCTGCTGCTGATAATTATTTCTGAAGAGGAACGAAGATGACCACTTGTGTGGCGGTTAGAAGAGGATGACAGTTACTGCCGCCTCTATCAGACGACAGCAGGAAGGTCACAGATCATTTCTCTGACCTGAAGTCTGAACACGACCGGCTCAAAGTGCTGAAACCTCCACATGTCGGCTTTCAGATCCAAACAGAACAACGAGAACGTTCTGCAGCTACTGCCTGGAGGTCCAACATCATCATCAGTCTTTTGTTTTTATAATAATCTAAGCCTCAACAATACCAGACTCTTTTTCTTCAGGAGTTTCTGAGACCTTTAGTGTGAAACTGCAGGTTCTAACCTCTTCCTGTTTTTAAAGCATAAACCTCAAACAGGAAGAGGTTTTAAACGGGATGATGGCAGCCATGATGGACAAACAGAAGAAACAGAAGCTGCTGAGTCACTGGTTGCCATGGTGATTCCCACCCTTTCTGGGGGGGGGTCGTAAAGGGGAGGGGCTACTCACTCAGGCTCAGCTCAGGCTAAAAAGTCCTAATTTTATCAAAATCCCAAGAATGTCTATGGGAGAGATTTTTAAATTTTTTTTAGAAATTTTGGCACAACACCAAAGTTACTCACAATCAGGCCAACCGGTTTGATTTATTTTTTTCTGCAGGAAAATGTAGGAAAGCTGACAGAGAATTACAAAGATTTTTATCTGCGTCTCAAATATGATAAGATTTAACTTCATACAGTTTCATTTCCTTCTCCCCCCATAAACATTGTTGATTGTGTGAGTTTTGACATTATTACCGTGGATAAATATTTATTACAGATTAGACAGATGAAAATCATTTAATTCGGTTTTAAGCAGCTTTTAGATTCTGTCAGTAAAATAATATATTTGTTTTAAAATCAACTGAGAGAAGAAAACTGACAAACAAGGTTGATTATTTAAAACTTAAATTAAAGCCGCTGCTGCCCAAACAGCCCTCGTGTTCCAGTTTTTATTTATTCTTTCTGTGCTGCAGATTATCTGACAATCTTCTAACCTAATTTATATTCATGTTGTTTTTCAGGTCAAAGGATTAACAGCAGCACAGGTAGATCTGACCTGAATCTTTTCTGTTTCAGCTCGGAGGAGAAAAGATGCTTCAAAGCAGCGATCAAATAAAACATTCACTTCACTGGGTTAATTCAGCAGCTTGGACTGTTTGAATTGGACTTGTAGAATAAATTAGATGCACATAATGTGATTTTCCTGCTTTGAAATGATTACCAGCTGTAATCTGTTCTGTGTTTGAATGAAAACAAACTGTGAACTGGTTCATTTATCAATACATGGACTCAATTAGCCCGTTTCTGTCCAAATGTTACTGCAGCACAGAGAAGGGAAGGTTTTTGACCCGAACTAACAAACAGATTCAATCTTTCACAGATTTATGGTAACAAAAAAATAATCAGAATTCAATAAGGTAATTTAAAGTTAACAGTGATTTATTTTGGATTTAGCTGCAATCAGATCAGCCAAAACCTCCAAACTGAGGTCATTCAAGGAGCTACGACAGGTAAAACAGGTAAAACAGGTAAAACAGGTACAGACTCATCATAAAACGTCACAAAGTCGTCTCTCAGTCTCGTAGCAGCTTCGTCTGTCACCTGGTGCCAATGTCTGCTAATTAGCATTAGCAACACTGGTATAAAATGGCATCTTTTCAGCAGTTTAGCAGTAATTCTGTTTATTTTAGCCCATGTTGTGTGTGTTAATGTTGCAGTCAGATTTGAGCGTTAAGGAACTCTGCGTTCTGATAACTTTGTGTAGAGTCGCCTCGGGGCAGAGCAGCGCAGCTCTGAGCTCCCATGATGCAGAGCAGCAGATGGTGGTCATACTGGGCAGCTCCCTGTGGTCTCCCACCCTCAGGCTGTTGATCTCCACAAAGAAAGAATCAAAACGAGGCGTTCTGTGAGCTTTAGCTGAGTAAGAGCCTGTGGGCAGAGTGAGAATCTGAGATCCAGCAAAGATTTGGCCCAACTGAAACCAAAATTCAGTCCTGAGAATCCACTGTCGCGCCTCTGAACCAAACAAAAAGTGACTTTTAGTGAGCCAAGGATGGTTGAGATGTTTTTATGAACGGTGCCTCAGGAAATGAAAACACTTAAATTACTATTTGCTCATTTCCATCACATGTTTTGATTCATTAATCGTCCCGTAGTTCTGCAGAGACCCAAACAGAAACACATAAAGGCAGTTTAATCAGGACTTCTGGTTTGTTGTGACTTCTGGTAGAAGCACGTTGTACAACAGATGAAACTCACAAAAATCTGCAAAAGATTTCCCCAAAGACGACCAGTGAAACCCAAAGAGGACTTAATCTTCCATCCAGTGTGTCTCTGCTGCAGGACTGATGGGTTTCTCTCAAATCTCCCAGAGGTCAGAGGTCACACACCCAAACTCTCATTGACTTCCACTGTATCGAACTGCAAGTAAATGGTCTTTTTTAAACTTGTCATATCTCCTAAATAAAACAGTGTAGAAACATCAGATCCATCTTTTGGTCGCTGCTGTTTTGCTAATTTTGGCTTTTAGTTTTTTTCTCATTTTGAATTAAAAGGACATCATGTTTGTAAACAGGCAGAAGGAAGTTTAAGCTGCAGGAAACAGGTGGAGGGACGTGACACCAGCTTGAACGATCTCCTGCACATGCAGATGTGACCCATCGCTCTGAAATGTAGGTCAGAGGATCGGCCCGGGGGAGATTTCTCCTGATGCACAAACAACACAGACACAGGAGATTAAACCGTAGACGTGCACCTCTGCAGACTGCAGCGAGCTGATTCACTGAGCGAGTTGTCCGAGGGCGTTCAGCTCCCCGCTGCTCGCGCCTGGCTGACAGGATCAGGTCTCAGTTTTACACCAGGATCGGACCTGGTTGGACCTTAGAGGCCAGAAGACGGCGTGTAGCTGCCACTGTCAGAGTCACTGCTGAGATGAACGCCTCTGCCAGCTCAGCCATCACTGCACCCTGCACTCTTCAGTCAGCTGGCTCTGGAATTGGCAGATCTTCATCCATGAATCACTCCTTGGTCGGCTGTCTTCATACACCTCCTCCCACGTGTCACGTCAGCCATAGCGTGGACTCCCAGGCCTTCAGCTCCTGCAGCGGTCCTCTGGACTGACTGTGACCTGGAACCTGGAACACCTGGCAGCAGGATCTGAAGTTGTCCACTTTGGTTTCTTTGGGGGATTTTAGATGTTTCTAATCTATGCAAATATAATCTTATTTTTAGTGTTTTATCCTCCGCTACGTGGCACTTTGATTTTATTTCATTGTACAGATTCTGTATCTGTCCTAAATGCTTGTCTGTCAGATCATTTGTCTGAAACAGACCTCTTCTGAAAATGAGTTTAAGTAAAGGTTCAATAAAAAAATACACCTAAACATGTTCATTAATGGAAACAAGGAGACACCTCGGTCTGAAGGGTTTCCAGGCACGCCCCACAGGAAGGAGATCCTGCAAACTGTATATCCTCTCTGGCCTGGAAAAACCTTGGGATCCTTGGGATCCTTCAAGAGGAAGTCCAGGTTTGTCTCCTAGTCCTCCTGGATTCAGGTTGGTACTTCCATCACTCAACCTCGGACACAACAACCACGACAGACCAGACCAGCTGCCTCCTTTGTGCAGACGAGACCCCGACCCATCAACTCATCCCCGGCTCCATCCGACCATCACTCAGGAACCAAACTCCCAGATTCTCCACCTGAGGCAGAGACTAACTCCTGACTATTCCACCGTCAGTCTTTAGACTCGTGTTTATAAATTATTCATGCTGAGTGGTGTTACGCTGCGACTGGAGGCTTGAAATCCCCCCAGGATCGATAAGGAATCTTTTTATCCATCTTTAGCACTGAGGTCAGGGGTAAACACATAAACTTAAACAGAGCAAATGCTGAAAGCATTTAGCGTTAAAGCAGAGGTATCAAACATCTGTCAGACCTTCCACTTTTCTCCTAAAAACATTCAGATTATCAGTTCACTCCCAGATGGCTTGGATTCAAAAAGCCCACCTGCTCTAAAAATACACCCGACAGTTAGAGTCAAACTCAGACAGACAGAAAAACGAGGCTCGACATGAATGTTGCATCATTACCAGTCTGAGCTTTGTGTCGCCTTTAAACTTCCTGTTCTGAGCTGCTGATCACACCTGAGCTGGAAGGAGAGGCGGAGCAGAGAGATTCCCGCGGTGAGCCGCGACTTTCAGGAAATCAATCACAAACATCATCACAGCCACAGTTCAGGCTTCCTGGAAATATTTCTGCAGGGTCACAGAAGCTGCTCGTCTGTTGTCTCTTATCTGAGTCCGTCGGATCAGAGAGGGACGCTGCTGATCATCAGCTGTAACTTCAGGTTGCCATGGCGATGATAAGTGCAGCATTTCAAACTTTGTGTCAAACTGCTGCTATTTTCAGGAAAACCGTAACTTGTAATGATACCGTTTTTCCCCCCAGAGAGCGGCACCAAGCCTCCACACACACACACACACACACACACACACATGAACGCAGGAGTGAGTTACAAACAGGCGAACATTAACTTCCTGTGCATTCCTGATGTCTGATGGCAAAATCGAATCAGAGAAAAGTCGTCAGTCGAAACATCAGGAGACATCAACACAGCTTCATGCAAACTGAACACACAAGGCAGAAAAGTCCAACAAGAAGACTGAAACCTGTAAATCCAAACAAGAAGAAACCAGAATCAAACATGGCGGCAAAACCCCAATAATCTGCTGCAGGGAATGAGATGATTATCAGGTCAGTAAACTCAACGACAGGAAAGACCAGCGGTCGAATATTTAAAAAACACCTTCTATCATCTCCTCCTAAGGTCAAAGGTCAAAAGAATATAACAGGATATATTTATAAAAGTTAAAGAAGAAGAATCTGCCTCCACCCGGGTCTGTCGGATCATTTCTGCTGCCTTCGCACCTTAATTTACTGATGTTGCTCTCCTCCACCTGTCAAAGTTTAATAATGAGTTTGTTCTTAGCAATCTGTCCTCTCTGATTGGGTGGTAAGAGTTATATATGTGTGTGTGTGTGTGTGTGTGTGTGTGTGTGTGTGTGTGTGTGTGTGTGTGTGTGTGTGTGTGTGTGTGTGTGTGTGTGTGTGTGTGTGTGTGTGTGTGTGCAGTATATCTAAAACCGATCGTCACTGCAGTATCAGAGAGTGAAATATTATCCCAAAGGACTGCTTGGATTGCTGTAAATCATAGGTCTTTATCTTTCTGTGGGTTCCATGATTCATGTTCTGCTGCTGATCATTTAATCAGTCCAACAGGCTGACTGGGCCAGGTGTTCACACCTGGTGGAGACGATGGTGAGACTGTGTGTTTATCACAACTGATACCAGAACCTGGCTCCTCATTGGCCTGAATCTGGGTCCTTAAACCACCTCACCCTCACCACCACAGACTCAACTAAGACTGTACGTTAAGTGGTTCAGTTTAAACTTTATTATATAAATCTCAGTAAAACATTATAATTTGAAACATTAAAAGTTAATTTGCTCATATTTCCTAACCTCAGACTTATTTTCCAGAATGCCGAGCAGTAAAACAGTTTGTTGCTTTCAGAGAATAGTCTCCATCTTTCCTCTGTGATTCCTCTGCTATAGGAGGTGATAATAAAAGCTTGGAAGCTGCTGCTCTTTAAGAAAACTCAGCCTTCGTACCATGACTCATCACTTAGACACTTCTGGATCATTTCACTGGGTTACAAACCCCACAGAGCCTTAAATGCACAACAAATAACAATCAAAAACTGTTTTATTGTTTCCTTATTTCCTCCATGAGCTGCAGCCACAGCTGCGACCTAACTTCCTATTCCTGTCACCCTCTTCCTCCCCTCGGGGTGAGGTTCATGTCCTGTAAACTTAATATTTCAGCTTTAATGAACCGGCTGACTCACATGCTAATGAAATAGTTAATTAACAGGATAATTAACAGCCTCTTTAGTTTCATCTAACATGTAAATATCAGCTGGTCAAGTTTGCAGTCTTGTATATTTTCCAGTAAGTTTGGTTTGAATCACAACTTTAAAACGGAGGATTTGTTTCATGATGATGATAAATGTTTGTGAGTAATTAGGAAAAAGTTGATTAAAAACCATTTGAGTGGTGCAAACGGCCTCCTGCGGAGGGATAATGATGCTGTAATGTGATCTGTGACGCGCCGCTGAACCCAACAAACAAGCTGCTCCCATTTATTTTCACCCGTTAATGCTCCGCTGACATTCAACGGGTCTGTGGGTAAAAACTGTTTCTGTTCTCATGGCTTTTACATTTTCCTCCATTTTGAGACGATGAACTCAATATTAAATCACGGCTGCAGCAGCTCGATTTCCACTGTTCTGCCCTTAAAGTCCAGACAGACTGTTTAAAACACTATTTAATCCTTTAAACTGTTATTACTGGTATGTTTCATACAATAAACTAATTAAACAGGAATATTTTTGGTCTTTATGACAAACAGCTTGTATGTTAGCCAGTCGCTAACTAAAGACACAAAACAAAACTGCTTAAGGTCAAATTTATAATTATTTACAGTATTTTCACTGTTTGTATTTGTTGGTTTTTTAGGGCAGCTGAACGTCCTGGTTTTGATTAAATGTTTTGTTACTGAACTGAAAAGCAAACGAAGAGAAACAAGAAAAGAGAAACTGATTAAAAAAACAACTTAGGATCTGACATGTCCTGGATGAATGGGAACTTGTCCACATTGATGCACAGTTTTTCCAACAATAAAAAAAAAGCTGTTTCTACCAATGTCTACTTTCACACAAAAGCCCAAAGTCGTAGTACCTCTGCCAGGCCTGTATGTGGTGCTGTAACCCTGAAACAGGAAACAAGGTGTGGATCATTAGCACAAAGCTCGCTCACTGGATCCAAACCGCTGCTTTAAAAGGTGATTAAAAACTTATATCATGAGTTGATTAGTAAAATGTTCGTATTTGAAGTGATGGGGTCAGAGGTGGAGCTTTGGGCTTTCTTCTTTCTGGAAACAGTTATCAAAACGTACTGCGTCAGACTCCTAAAACACCGTTTCCATGTGGGATTTAAAACAATGAAAACTCTTAAAACTGAGACAACATGGCTCCTGAGTGGACGGCAGCAGAGACAAGTCCTTCAGCGTCCGGTTGGCTGCCGTCCGGTTGGCTGCCGTCCGGTTGGCTGTCGTCCGATTGGCTGCCGTCCGGTTGGCTGTCGTCCGGTAGGCTGTCGTCCGGTTGGCTGTCGTCCGGTTGGCTGTCGTCCGGTTGGCTGTCGTCCGGTTGGCTGTCGTCCGGTTGGCTGTCATCTGATTGTGTTTCTGATGTTTGTTCTGCGTGGACACCAAACCGCCTCAGTTCAGGAGCCCTTTGAGGATCGAGTGATTCGATTTAAGTGGCTTCGCAAACAGAACATCAGAGGCGAAGACAAAAAGCTAATTTCCTTGGTTGTTGGATACTTGAACAGATTGTTTGTGTCCATCGCTTTCCAAACAAAACCCTTTAAAAGGTGACAAGAAACTTGAAAGCAACACACATAAAACAGGAACATCTTGATCTAATTTTAAATTCCCATATCAGATTGTTCTTCCTGTGAAATCTACAGAGACGCTGAAGGTCGGCGCAGCTTCCTACGTCAACTGAAGAACAATAAACACGTAAACAGCCGCATCCTTTCAGCCAGCAGCCGTGAAGCAAGGAGAAAAGAGTCAGACAGAGGCGACAACAGATCTGTCGCCCTGCAGCCGGCCGCGCTCTCACACAGGAAGTCGCACCGTTTACAGAAAACGTCACAGCAGAACCCGGGCCGGCGCCGCTTCCAGAGGTCAGGTCCTGTTAAATCTGACAGCAGGCCGGACAGGGGACAGAGTGGTTTTAGATGGGAGATAATCACAGACGCAGCAGTGGAACATGAGCTGTGAGCCCTCTGAGAGCTGCTCATTAAGAGGATTTAATGAAACAGCATCACTGTGCAGCTCTCTGCTGCCGGACCGGGCCAGAGGTCCACTTCAGCTCACATTAGTCCTGACAAGACGGCTGGAGACGTAAAAGAATGAAAAGACACAAGACCGGAAACAGCAGACATTCGGCCTCGAGAATTAAAAAGAATTTATTCTATCAGGATAAATTTAACTGGAGAAATGACGTTTTCTGTGAAAGTCCTTCACTCAGTGTGAACGCTGAGAGCTGAAAGGGTTAAAAGAAGCAAAACGGCAGCTAAAAGTAGGAAAAGAAGAATAAAAAAAGCAGTTTGCCAAAACAGATTTCAGACAATGTTTCTGAAGGAGATGAAGAGATTTAAATTCTAAAATCTAAAAGTCATATCCTCCATTTCCTGAAGGAGCTGAACTTTTTTATATATGAGCGGCAAAAATCTAACAAAATATGCAGAAATATTTAAGAGACAAAAAACAAACAAATTCTGAAGCAGTTTGTCAAACCCTGATCCACAACATCAGCTCTTTATTAAATGTTCAACTCGTCTCTGAAGGACTGAAGTGGATCAGCTCCGGTGAGCTGCAGAGACGGGAAAAACTTCATGGAGAGAGAACGGGACTGAAGAACAGCAGAAATTAGATCTCAGGAGGGAAAAACCAAACAAACCAGAGAAAAATCCAGTAAAACAAGAGATTATTCAAGTGGCTGCAATTAATAACTTAATAACTGGAAACAGCTATTTTTTATATAAAAATGTTGCCAAATAGATGACATTTTTATTATTTCTCCAGAATTTGGACCATCTAGAAAAGTTCCTTTTTGAGGGCAACAGAACCACAGAGAACGATCTGTTCTTCAGGAAATGTTGGTTTTGTCACAAAAACACAGGATTAAAGTTTGGTGCTGATCCAGATTATAATCTGGAGTTTTCTGAAATCATGCTGTGGTCTTGGAGGAGGTTTGAACTCTGAGTGTTTTTGACTTGATGAAACCTGTTGTGTGTTTTTGTTCACTTGATTAGTTTTGGAACCTGGCTAAGATCAGACCAGTTTTCTGTCCTGATAAGTGAAACCCCAGACCCCAGACCCGACCCTTGTTTTCCCCGGGCCTGCAGGTGCAGCTCGTTATTCTCCTGGATTCATTCCTGACAGCAGCAGGCAGCTTGTTTCATTAAAAATGCAGGGAAACACCACGGTGTTCTCCCGCTCAGCACCGGGACCGTTGGTGTGGGGGGAGATCAAACCGGAGCTAAACGACAAGCCGGCACGTTGGTCCAAACCGGTTCATGTTTGCTTTAACAACAGCCTGGTTCTTGTTCTTAAAATCCCTCTGTGGAACGTCACCATTTCGGATTTTTTGACTTTTATGCAAATGTTAATTTTTCCCCTCTGGAAGCAGCGTGAAGCTCCTGTTTGCTGTTGGACGAGGCCGGGCTTTGATTTCCTTTAGGAGGATTAATTCTCTGTTAAACACAAACCCAAATATGAAAACAGAAGAGCAGAGAGGGAAATGAAAACAAATGTCGACCCACCAAGACGACGGGGGAGCTTTATTCAGGAAACTCGGCTAATTAACGCTCAATCGTTGTCTTCGACTTGTCTGGAAGAGAAACATCCCCTCCTGTCTGAGCTAAATACCAAAATGTTGCTTTAATGAGACAAACAGCGTCCATTCTTCATTTATTGTTAAACGCTGAGTCAGCATTCCCTCTGTTGTCGTTACTTTCAAGCATTTTTCAGCTTCTACTTCTGCAGACATCCTAATTAAACTGTTCATACAGCAAAACGTTTGGATCGACTGGGAATAGTGTGATCTGACTTTAATATTCATAACCTCTGTAAATATTTAACTTTATTTATAAAAACTCCCATAAAAATACAACAAGATCTGCTTAATTCCTTCAAAACCTTCTCTAAAATCTGCATACTGGCTCCGTTTTTGTCTTTTAGTTACTGTCTTGCCAACTTTAGCTTTTAGCTAAATTTTAGCTTCTGCTCTTTAATTTTAGCAGTTTATCAAATGTCAGCGATCAGAGAAAAAGTGAATTCTCTGGTTTCGTCAAACAGATTTTAACATTTAAGCTCACCTTCCCAGGATCTGCGATTTCAAATATCAAATCTGTTCAAATGTCAGAAAACAGCTGCAGGTGACGTAATTATCAGTGACATTTTAATGCCAATGAGTAAATACCTCCAATAATTTATAAAAAGGGACAAAGCAGACCCTGAAACGTTCCTTCCATCAGTTTTCTGACTCTTGTCTGGGGTTGAGTCATGGAGACAGATCTTCAGCTACGATTCTGTTGAAGCTTTTCTAATCCAGCCGTACTGTTTCTAATGTTTCTACTGTTTCTGCTGTTTCTACCCCGACATCACCTCCCGGGAGGATCTGTCTGAAACATTTCCCTGAGTTAGATCCCTCAGCAGCTGTTTTTACTTTGATTTTTAAATCGATTGTTCAAGTGTTCAGGCTCCGTTCAGAAGAAGCTCCTTTAAAACACTTTTATTCACGATCTCATTCTTTTGAGGACCAACCAAACCAGCCTCTGCTGTAATTCTGCAGTCAGTCTCCAGCTCCATTCAACCTGCGACACATAAAGTCTTCCTCAGGAGGCAACCGCTCAGTTCCAGCCAAGAATCTGCAATCCACCAGACCTGTGGGGATTATTAATCATTCTGACTGTTTCACGCTTAGCTGCAATTCCTCAAACACCAGCGAGATGTTTCAGCTCAACGAGCAGGAGTGCATCAATCTGTGGAAAGCAACAATGCAAAATAAAGCTGAACGAAAGCCCTCACTTCCTGTCTTTGTGTAAAAAGGCTAACAGTGACAAAAGGCAGTCTCCGTGGAGTCCAACAGGCACCGGAAAGCAGATAAATCAAACGTCTGACAGAATACCTGACTGTAGGTGAAAACAGGAACACAAACTGACAACTAAACTAACTCTGCCTCAAATTTACCCATCAGTCTCCAGCTCCTCCCAACCTGTAGGTGTCAAGAAGTCCATCAGCCCCCGAATCATTCACAGGAAGCAACAACTCACTCACAACCAGAAACCATCGATCCACCAGAATATATCCAGCCTGGTTTCAGTCTACTTCATCCTGTTACTGAAGCTTCCTCACTTCTGTTTTTCTAAGATAAAGATAACCTGATCCATGTTTGGATCTTTAACCAGCTTCTCCAGAACCTCCTAAGTTTCCTCCCTCAGCTGTAAATGCTTGTATTTGTTGGCCGGATTATTGTATTATCAGTATTGACCCGTGGATAACTTGTGTTTATTCAGTTTCTCCCAGATGGTGGAAATTATGCAGATAAATATTACGTTCTAAGTCTTGTTTGGTAATCAACGACGATTTTCTGATTAGGAGCAGGTTAAAGATATTTTCTAACATTTATATTATTTGCCACAGACGCACCTTATAAGACTAAAAAGCACATTTCATGTTTAACAAACGATGTCTGAGCAACTGCTTCACCTTGGGTCCAGGTATAAATCACGCTGACTGCAGCGACAGACTGAAAACCAGCAGCTCAGCATCTTCACTTCTTAGAAACAGAGAATTTACCACTCGAGACTCCCAGCATGAGGAAAACTGTCAGTTTGATGATTACAGATGGACACGCAAGCTGCTGTCTGGCAAAACAGAACCTCTTCTATCTGCTTGGTGTTGGACAAACAGAATCCATTTCCACAGAAATCCAGAGCAGAAAACAGGCCTGGGGCAGCAGAGCATCTTTAAAAAGGCAGCTAAGCTCTGCTTTTTAAACTGGCGGTAAACTCAGAATCACCACAGGGCTCGTGATGAGAATGATGAACGCTGACAGGAAGGCGAAGACTGCAGCAGGAAGGACAGAGTTTAGATGCACGGTATTATCAGCACGTCATCTGTACTGACTGAAAAAAGCCTAACAATGACATATTTGTTTCAATAAAACATGCAGGCGGGGTTAAACAGGATCTGATTGCAGCTGATTTTAAAACTGCAGCTGAGAGAGGATCAGTTCGCCTTGTTAAAGGGAGATTAAATCTACATCTGCAGCAACTATTGGGCAGAAAATGTAAAATCAGAAAGGAAATGCAGGCTTGACTGCAGGTTCAGATCCTTCCATGAACATCGGAGACCAGAGCAGCCCTGCTGGAGTCCAACCTGCACCCTAACCCCCCTTAGATCCACAACCTGCACAAAGACTGGACCGTCAGACTCCCTCAGCAGCTCTGCAGGAGCACAGACCTGGTCCTGGTCCACACTGAGCTCTGGATACAGCTGCAGTTAGGGCTATTTCTAACCATCACCATTTCATGACTGAAAGACTGGATTAAACTTCTGCAAATGTCAAAAATGTTCATGTTTGATGGTAAACCCAAGAGTTTACCCAGGAGCACAGTAACTCTGTTTGGGTCTTTCATTTCACTGAAAGGTCAGCGTCACCAAAACTGTGGACTCAGCTCAAATTTTCTAATTAAATTAGAGAAAAATGTCAGAAGTTGAACTCAAAACTTCCATTTAATCCAGTTTCAAATATCCCCGTCACACAAGGCTGGAACACAGAGCTGATATCTGACTCTGTGGGATTATTTAGCTGGTTAATGAGAAGAATTATCACCTACAGTCTGTAGAGTAAATGATTATTATAAGGAGCTTCTGTGAATCCTCATGCTCCGCTCAGCCTCTTCCTGCTTTCTGGGACAAAAATAGAGGTGCTGGAAGTTACAGGAGAGTGAGAAATGGAGCGATGAATAAATCAGAGGATGGAGATGCAAAGTTAAGTGGAGACAGAAGGAGAAAGCATCAGAGAGCCTGAGAATCTGCGTACGAGTGGAAGGCTGTAAATAAAAACAGCTGAACGTTTCAGGGAGTTACTCGACAAGCTCCAGGAGTTTTAGCTGAAGCTGAAAGATTCATCCTTTCAGTGTCAGAGTCTCAGTTTGTAAATCTGAACAACACCTGAAAAACACCACAGACTCACAGTCAGAAATCATTTATTTCTTGTTTTATCAACCAGAACGAGCTGCGCAGACTGGGACTAATCTGTGGGTTTATTGTCTCATTTTTCCTGCTGCTCAGTAACACATGGACCAGCGTGGGACAGTCAGGGGGAGGGGTTTGACTTCTTTTCACATGAATGTAATCCCATCCGATGCAGGCACGAGCTTCAAGCTGAGGTTTTATCATTATTATTCCAAGATTTTCACTGCTTTAACAAAATGTCTGGCATTTCTACTGTTAATATCATTTACAATAAATTAAATAAAAGCCATCAGTTTACATAAAACAAAATAATCTCTGGAATCTGCCAAATAATACCCAACAATACAAATCTGTTGGTCCAGACAGTCCTGTAAGAAGAGTGGATGGATTCTAATTAAACTCATTTGATGAACTTTTTAAGTCAACCCAATTTACACCTAAACCGCCATAGAAAACACAAAAATAGCTGAAAGTCAGTCAGTTTTGCAGAAAGTGAGCTCCTGTTTGGTGTGGTAGTAGCTGAGAGTCTTCCCAACACATGCTTTCAATGCTTACTGCTTCATGAACCTTTAATTCTTTTTATCCATTTGTCTAATTTTAGCTTTTATCACAGTTATGGTGAATATTTCAAGATCAGTTCTGAACAGCAGCAGGACCACCTGCTTGGTGTCTGGACCCACAGCTGGGTCCTGACCAGGACTTTAAAACCCTTCCATCGGTCTATCAGACATTTATCGTCCTCACTCTGATTAGAGGCTCAGATGGGGTTTGATGTGTATATTTGATGGTGTTACCTTTAATCTGATCTTTGAAGGAAGTCTAAAAGCTCGGTGCACCGCTGTGCTCGTTGAAGGGGAAGGATTTCCTTCGACACTGATCCAATTCCTCTTTCCTCTTCGCCTCAGCAGAGTCTGAAGCTCCTCTCCTGGCGGGTAGCAGTGACATTTACATCGCACTGCCTGACTCACTCCTCTCTCCTCCCCTCCAACCTTCAATTAATTTCACTTCAGTCCATCCCAGCCACACAAACTGTCAGCCAGGTGGTCTCCAGGTGGTCTCCAGGTGGTCTCCAGGTGAGGCGTTCACCAGCAGCTGCAGAGTTAAGACTTCTTTCTTTATCCCTCCACCTGCTCACCTTTTCCAGTTCATTCCCCTCGTTCTCTTCTTCGTAAAACCCAATAAATGCCACGTCTACCAATAAAGTCTGGTCCATGAATGGCTCAGCTCTGCAAATGTCGGACGGTTCACATTTGACCCAACCGAAAAATCAGTTTCTGACATTTCCTTTAAGGCTGACGCGGCTGCTGATCCCGGAACAGCAAACTGTGTCTGAAACGTGCCAAGATGAGACCAAACTGTTTCTGCTTTCAAGGTCTGAAATGTTAAATGTCAATAAGATTGACAGTAAAAAGTTAAGCACCCAGAAGTTTGGATGAAACCAGGTGGTCATGTTGTCAGTACGTCAGAGAACCCTCACCTTTGGATCCGGTCACACGAAGTGAGGACTGTCGTTAAGAATTACAGAATCAGAACTTTTATATTCTCTACAACACCTTGTGTTATCATGTCTCAAAGGCTGGTATCAACAGACTATGGTGTCACTGTCTTATGTCTTATCTAATCAACCTTAACAACCATAAAAAACTGGCTGTAGATGAGTCAGTTCTTCTGATACTGAGATAAAATTTAAAGCTCTAAAAGATCTCGTTTAAAGGTTTTGGATTTAAGGCAGTGGGTGATAGGCATTTTCAGGGACTGATTTCACAGAGTTTATCTCAGCTGCTGTATAAGATTTTTTACAAATAAATTAATGAACACAATAACAAAGTACTTTAGTCCAAAGATTTCATTCTTTCCTCTCCGGAAGACCAACGCAGCCACATCTACGTCTCTTTACAAGGAAGTTCAGAAAACCTTCCCAGGCCAAAATATCTACTTTCAGATTAGAAATGAATCAAGGCTGAGGTATGAGCCTATTTTATCTCAACCTTTAGTTTTTAATGGTGTGTTAAAGGCTAAACATTAGAGAGAGGCTGCAAAGATGAGACAACATTGTTCCGTTTATTGGCTAAACATAAAGAAAAACATTCCAAACATCCAACCTGGACGAAACCGATGATAATGGCAACAATCACAGCACATTTACCAGACCATAATAAACAGAAACATGAGCCGAACAGAGCACTTCTAACCCCTGTGGATCTGGGTGGTAACAGGCTGATGATAAGAAGAAGAACATGGCATTTTATGGCTTTATGCTCCAACAGAATCAGTTGTACGCTCTATGATAAAGTCAGCTTTAATTAATTTCCTCAGAAACGATGGGAAGAAAGATTGGAAGAGAAAAGATTAACAGAAAGTCAAGAAGAGGAGAAGATAACTGAGACCTGCGGTGGGTCAACGATGGAAAAGCTCCAATCATGCAGTCGTAAGCTAAAACTGGGCAGATTTTTAATGATTTTAACTTTTAACACTAAAATGATAAGTTGTTCCAATTATCTGTACAAGGACCAACCCTCAGGGGTTGAAGATTCATGATGAGGGTTTGGTTGGAGTCTGGATGTCATTTGTCATGTTTCAGGGGAGAAAAAAGGAAAATGAAGTGAATAAATGAAGACAATTAAAACAAAAGCAACATGGCGTCAGTGAACCGTGGCCTTTGTGATTGTTGACATGCGGACAACATTAAATGAGACCTAAATGAACCGATGTGCCTCGTTTCCCTCTCTACTCGCTCCAATGAGCACCATGAACACCAATCAGACCCAGCCTCCTGCTTCTAATTAAACATGCAGCAGAAACACAACGAGCATAAAGCACACACGTTTATATAAACATGATTACACAACATGGAAAATAAAACTTGTTTCTTTGCACAGCTGAAATATTTCTAAACACTTTAGACCCGTCTCAGTGTTTGACTCTTATTCCTGGACAGAAACGTCCTGTCTGGTGTCCGACATGTTCTATATCTGAACCCAAAACAGCAGAATTAATGGTTACACAATGGTTACAGCCGTTCCTAATTTACACAAATCTCTATCCATTGGTCAGGTTGCAGAGGCAACAAGTTCAGGAGGGAAACCAGAGCTTCCTGTTCCCAGCGACAACCTCCAGCTCCAACTGAGGGCGTCCTAAGATGTTCCAAGACCAGAGAGGATACAGAAACCCTCCAGCCAGATCTGGGTCTGCCTCGAGCTACCCTCCCAGTGCTGGAAAACCTCTACAGAGAAGAGCCCAGAAATCCTCTTCACCAGATACCTGAAGCACCTCAGCTGACTCCATTCGATGTCGTGGGTCAGCCCAGACCTCCACTTTGTGCCGAGAATCTGAACACAGCTCTTGTTTTGGTTTTACAGGGACTTGATAAACCTTCGAAGGGAATTCTGCAAAATGTTTCAGGAGATGTAACTGTACGTCTCCTACAGGTCCACAGGACCGTTTAACTTCTATAACACCGTCAGCAGGAGGTTCAAAAGTAGCCGGAAGCCAACAAAAATCTTCATTCAGACACATTTTTGCCAGCTACTTTTGGTTTATTGACAAAAAATCTTTTGGAAAGGTCTGCCTAGGAGAGTCCCTGTGTTATCTCAGATCTGCAAAATGTAATTTAATTCACAATAAATGGTGATTTTCTTCCTCTCCAAGCTTGTTTTTGATCATTTTTGTCGATCAATGGGCACAGCAATCTTTGAGCAAGCAATTAAGCCCCGTAGCTGATTGGACAAGAGATTGCATTTATCTGCTTCTGATTGGTCGATGTTGGGCCGTGACTCTGCATCGTTTTCCAGGCAGCAGATGACAGATGCCAGAGTGTCCAAGAAAGGAACAGTTGAATTCCACCAACTAAAAAGAATACAGAGACAATCTAAATCTATTTTACAAGATAACTTGCTTCATGTTTACCACCCTGGGAGATAGTTCCTGGTCTTGGTTAAATTAATTCTCCATCTAATTTGTTCTGAAAACTCTCCAAAAACTCAAAGATTCTCCCAAATTGTCCTCAAAATACATTTCTGATGTTCTAAACTTCATATTTTTATGGGGGACCTCACCTTGACAGTAGATGGTCAGCCCCCTACTTACACCTGAAGGGTTTGAACCCCTCTCTTAGCAGCTCTGCAGGGGTGAGAATCTTATCCACCATCCTGGAGTAAACCTCCCCATGTCGCCGAGTCTAACAGTTGGAACACACGTTCTCTGGTCCCATTTAAAGAAAACAGGATCCTAACTACCACAGGTGTCGTCCCAGTTCTTCATGAGACTGAAGAGGCGTATAAACGATGGCAGCACTGATCCCACAAACCCTCAGCATCTCCCGCTGTGAGGAGCTTTTTAACTACCTCTGCAACTGGACTCACCTTCCCCCAAGTCCTCAAACTGATGGATTATTTATCAAACAAATTTAATTCAGCAAGGCGTGTGTGTGGCAAACACACTCCCCAGACAGTGAGTTCCAAATAAATAAAGGATTATACGAACTCACAGCAGCAGGAGAAACTCTGACATTTTCTCATGTTTCAACCAGACAGTCGCTGTGAAAATGAGGGAACAGCAGAAACTCTTGTCACAACTCCCCGTCAGGTAGCTGCGTGTACCTGATTCACTGGGTGTCAGCTACAAGAATAACCTCCTTCTACAGGAAACCGTCAAACGCTGCTGGAGGCAGCTTCTTCAGAGCTTTACAAACGGACTCACAGGTTTCCAGAGAGGCTCGGATCATATCTCCACATGCTGCTGTCAAACCGTGTCCAGAGATGTTCTCTGTCTTTAAACTAAACGCTGCATCGTTTGACCCGAAAACAGAAACTCACCACCTGGGTGGAACAAAGATAAACGCCTCCGACTGAAGAACTGCAGTCATTAAACTTTGACGTCAAGTTGTGCTGCGTTCACTGCACCTCAGAAAAATAGGATGTTCCAACATTTCCTATTTCTGCTAAAACACAGAGCTGACTCCAAACAGTTCATGGCAACATTTATAATCTGTTACAACCATTTTTTGTGTTTTTATGTTCAGTTGGCAGGTCATATCTTGTAGCTCACTGGACATTTTTGTACCAGTTATTGATGATTTACAGCAGCAAAAAGTAAACTTCATAAATAGTCTGATGACGTTCCACCTGTTCTTTGTCTCGTGTTCCAAACGTTTGAGCTCTAAAATACTAATTTAGATTACTAATTGAGTCTAATTTGACTCAAACTTGTCAGAAACTTCGTCATCGTGAAAAGAGGACCTGATGTTGGGTCTGTAGGGTTTCCTCTCCAGGGTTCACATGAAAGTCGGCGTCCTGTGATGTGCATGCACGGCTGTGACAGTTGGAGTGCAACCAGAACAAAAAAAAAATGAAGCCAGCCATGAGAGAGGACGATGATGAAGATGAAGAGGAGGCCAGAGTCATGGCAACAGGCTGGAAGCTGAAGAACGGCTCAGAGGAACAAGAAGAAAACAGGCAGATTTTAACTCCTTCCTGTTTCGTCTCTGTTCTCCCACTCATACGACCCAACGTTTGGAGCTTCAAACAGTAAATACCAAGAATTCTAGATTTAATAAGAAGAGTAAAATAAATTGAGAATGTTTGTAGAAACTTTATTCAGCCCGTCTTTGACGACAACGTGCTGCTGTCACTGACACGTCTGAAGGGGTCGTGACATCGCTGTTAGCCTTTTAACACACGTTTGTCAGGAGGAGGTGTGTGTGAAGGGTTAGAGAGGGGGCGGGGCATCAGGATGACTGACAGGGGAAGAGTTGTGACAGAGGGCGGGGCTAAAGCAGAACATTCGCTGCCTCCAGGGGCAGAGTGGCTGAAGCTCAGCTGCCAGCAACCATCAGATCTGTCTCGCTCTGTTTGTGTTGGTGTGTGTGTGTGTGTGTGTGTGTGTGTGGGGCTGGTGATAAACCGCTCACACTGCCTCCCGAGACTTTAACCACCCAACATCTGTAGCCCGGATTCACTCATTAGATGGTGATAAAATTGAAAAAAGAAGCTAAGAGCAGCTTCAGCTCAGCATTCGATTGTCTGGATGCAGATGTGTGTGTGTGTGTGTGTGTGTGTGTGTGTGTGTGTGTGTGTGTGTGTGTGTGTATGTGTGTGTGTGTGTGTGTGTTGGTATGTGACAACAGGCTGCACAGGAGGGTAGGGAGGGGAATGTTGGAGGCAACAGGAGAGCTGCGAGCTTTTTTCCGATTACGTAACGACACGAACAGATGCACTCGTCTGCTCAGGAGGAGAGCGGCGGTCCGTTAGCATCAGAGTCACCCGTCCGAGTCACATCGTCACATGTTGGACCCAAGGTGGTGAAACACCTCAGCTTCTTATGTTACAGCACATTTCTGGGTTTTATTTAAGCTGTCAGCAAAAAGTCAAATACATCTGGTCGTTAATTTTAGGAAAAGCAACAAAACAACAAGTTAAAGTCAAAGCTTGAAGAGATTTTCCTCCTCATTTCTGTGCCAATGGGAGGCTGCCTTAAAATCTGGCATTTATCAGAATATTTTATTCTATATATTTATATAAAAGAAGCTGCTGAGACACTGGTTGCTATGGTGATTCCCACCTTTTCTGAAGAGCAAAAGGAGGCGGAGCTTCTTTGACAAGAAACTGATCCTGAAACAGTTACTGTAAAAACTTCACAGTAACTAACTAAAGAGACCTTTTACTTCCTTTTTTAATTAAAAATTACATAAAATGTGCCAACAAGCCCAAGACTAGAAAGGTCAAAGGTCAATCAAAGGTACAGTCAGCTGCCATTGTGATTGAGGCTGTGTTGCATTAAACATCAGCTCGAGTGTTTATTTCTTCATTATGTCACCCAGTTGTTGGCCAGAGAAGAAGAAATGACAGAGTCGAGCGCAGCTGCGTGGTCTCCATGTTTGTCAGTTTCTGCTCGGCTCAAATCATGTTTGTGTCGAAGACGCAGACAGAAACCAAACATTGATTCAGAGACACCAAAGAACTACAAAGAAAGGAGAAATCTGCTCCAACAACCCAAAGACCTCCGAGTCATCACAAGATGGCCGACATGCTTCAACAAACTGTCCTTCTGGAAGATCCTTTCTCCCAGCTGTGGATAAAACTGGCCTGAAATAACTAACAATTTAACAAAAGCAGAGATATTTACTGATTTTCTCAGCATGTCTTTATTCTCAGCGGCAGCCAAGATAAACGTACCTCCATGTGACCTTTGACCTCTGTGCTTCATGCATCCACAGCTCAGAAATATTGGGAATGAGTTGGTTGAGATTTGGTTTCTTGTCAGCTGCTCGTTTGGACCCATCAGCTCAGTTTAGCACCAACTGCAGCAGAATTTCAACATTTCTTCCACAGCGTTTCAACAGTTTAGGGCTTCAGCTGTTTTTAAACGAGGTTCATGAAGAAGAACTGAGACAAGATGCTGCTGAACTCCAGATACTCTGCAGAAATGTCACACAGAAGAAGGAAACGCCACAAAATCATCAAAACAAAGACGTCCACCGTGCTAACATGCTAACGTGCTAACATGTCATCTTTCAACCTGATTCAGACACAACAGGAATCCTTCATGAACGTGATGCCGTTTACGTCAAAAGACTGTTTTACAAAATACACTCCATTATCACCTGACGCCAAAAGGCAAAGATGGACGATAATGTTTTTGTGGATCTTTTACTAAAATATCTCACGACCAACTGGACAAAATTTAATTAAACTCAGAAATTTATCATTGGACGTACGATCAACTCATTCAGTTTTGATTTTAGTCTAACACTCTGGCAGGAACGGTGGCGGGCGATATGCATTCCTTCAATGAACACAAGGTTTAATAAGCTTCATTTTGACAAACATGAAAATAATTTCTGCAGGAAGAATCCAGTGACTGCAGTGAAGTGAATGAATAAAGCCTGAAATGTCTCGAGTTGAAGATGTTTGGCTGAATTAAATGAAATATTCTTTTCCTTTCATTTTGGCCTCAGCATATTTTTGATTTGCTGCAGTTCAGTCCTGATGTTGACTCTAATTTAAAATCTGAAAGAACGAGGACTTGTGGGCTGTAACCGACCTCTGATTTATAAAGTCCTCAAGAAAAAACACAAACCATCTCAAATGTTTCAAAGCAAATGAAATGAAGTCATTAAGAACTTGTTGACACAGCTCTTTGCACAAACAGAACTGCTGTGACTGACTCAGCGTTTCGTTCCCTGAGAAGAATCTCCAGCTGCGGCTGGAAGGTTTTCCACCTGAAGAACGAGGCTCGGTCCGCTCGTGGCTGCCTGGGGAAACAACGGGAGGCTGGAGGCCCCAGAGGAGCCCGTCCTGCTGGGATTAAAGACATTTTTCACCTGGAGACGGGTCATTACTGCAGATTGAAGACGATAAATGAGACCAGCGTCCCTCAGTGAGACGGAGGTCAATATTTCACTAAAATCTGGTCACAGGAGTCTGGAAACTACAAATATTCACAAAAAAGGACCTGCGCAACAAAACAACTGAAGGCCGAGCACTCCTTGAAGGAATGCTTATCACCCGCCGGCACGTTTAGACTCAGACCATTTCATGAGAAAAGAGACGGAGTTATGAGTCGGAGCTCAGAGTCTGTGCCGAGGATGACTCTCAGCTACTACCAGAGTTATTTCTGTGCCTTCTAAGGTCAGCTGGCTGTGGCAGCCATCTTGAATTGGGCTGGCTCTGAACAGTAATCAGTTGTAGACGCTCATCCAGGGATTATTTTCATTTAAATCCATCCTGTGCTTCATGACGTGTTGTGCAAAAACACTGTTGCCCTTTCACCTTGTGCGGCAGGTGATAATCAGACCCTGAGCCCTGAGCCAAGCAGCAGCACATCAGAGGCCGGCAGGCCAGCAGAGCAGGAAGCAGCTCACCTGTCTGACGGGGACACACCTGTGCGTCAGGAAGCAGCCCACAGCTCGCCTGCAGCTAAAGGTTTATTCTCCCGAACCAGAACCTGTCGTAAAGTCATCCGGCTGATATTGGGACTCCATCTTCCTGGAACAAAGATCTCCGCCTGTCGGCTGATCGTCGGCTGATTATCGGCTGATTGAGGTAAACTTTGGTCACTTTATTGGAGAGAAGAGCCACCAGCTGTCGACCGCGCCTCATTAAACCCAGGATGATGCCTTTTTTCTCCAGATAACAGGCGGACAAACGAAGCTGCGCGCTCTGAAACCCCACCTTTATATCTCCACATCGTCCCGGGCGGGTGAGGAGGAGGAGGGCGAGGAAGAGGAGGAGGGCGAGGAAGTTTCTGCTGGAAGTGATGGTTTAATAATTAAACTGGAGCCTCTTCTTATCTCTCAGAGGATAAGAGCGGCAGCAAACATCTCGGGCAATCACAGCCTGTTGTTTCTCTCTCATTTAACAGCAAATCAGCTCGGTGTGTGTGTGTGTGTGTGTGTGTGTGTGTGTGTGTGTGTGCGTGTGTGCGTGTGTGGGTGTGTGGGGAGAACTTAGAGATGAACCTGAAGGCAGCAGAGAACAGAACCTGACGTGTTATTTCTCTGCACAGTGAACAGAACCCTCTCTGAGGTTCTTATAAAAACTCTTTAATTGAATTCAGTTTAAAAAGCCGAACCTGGAGTCTTCATTCATTAAACATCAGGACTAAACTATTAATTTAACCTCCCAGGACCTGCTGTCCACACACGAGGACATCATCATTCCTAGCTTCCCATCAGGTCCAGCAGCACCAACAGCCAGCAGAAATGAAAAATGCACGAGTTCAGGGCGGAAATAAATTCAGGGTTTAAATAAATCTTATAGAAACTCAGAAGATCTTTAAAAATGAATAATATTAATAAAACTAGATTGGTCACACCAAAATATGACAGATTATTTTCTGTAATTTGTTCTTTTTCTGTGTTACTGTTTTTTAAAATTAAAATGTAATCAAATTATTAACCCCTGACAAATAAAACAAACATGTAGGTTATTAAATTGATTAAAATATAAAAACAGAACAAATCACAAAAACAAAATCATGCCAGATAATGTTAATAAAATTAATGTAAACCTGTCAGGGACTTGTTTAAATGTTGAGTCCCTGTCTTTAAATAAATAAAATAATAATTAAATTCAAAGCTCACAGACATTATAATAAATCAGAATTATTTACCTGCAGGGTTCTGCTCCCAATGAGACACTAATTCATACAAACGGTGCGCGTGCGTGTAAACCATCCTGTCCTCGCGCGTGCAGCTGACAATTCCCTCACTGTAGTCGAACCGTGCTCGTGCGTGCGCCTCTCGCACGTGCCGCTGCGTGCACAGCGCGCGCTCTGTATCCAAATCGGAGCGTGTTTTCAGCGCCTCATTCAGGCGCGTGAAAGTCTGACGTGTGCGCGTGCGTGCTCCGGTGTGACACACTGACCTTCCCGTCCGTCAGCGCGGAGCCCCGGTCCTGGTTCCGGTTCTGGTCCCGGCTCCCGGTCACGTGACCCTCCGCTGCCATTAAAAACAATAAAAACAACAAAAACAACAAACAAACAAACAGCTGGGCGGAGATTTCTGCAGCTTTAATCCGCGTCCAGTCAGAGGCGCGCGCTCACAGACCCGGTTCTGGGGGGGATCACTCAGACCCGCCCGCCGCAGGAGCCGAACTCCGGCTGAAGTTCTGGATCTGAAGGTCCGGGTCCTCCGGTCCTCCCGGTCCTCCCGGTCCTCCTGCTGCTCCGGACTCTCAGACCGGACTGACGCGTCTTTACGCACGAGGATCCGGGAGGAGGGGTCCAGTCTGAGGGGGAGGAAATTAAAGCTCTAACAGTCACTCGAGGAATGCATGTCGCCCGCCTCATGGAGAGCTGCTGCAGCTGGGAGGATGCTCAGCTACTACCACTCCATGCTGAGTCACTAACTGTGGCGGCCATCTTGAATCAGGGTGACCCCAAACCTTCATCAGCTGTAAGTTCAGCCAGTGAAGGTCATTCAAACCCGTCCAGTCAGATATTTTGCTAACACTGCAGACAAACATTTTTACAGCTGCTTCACCTTCGGAGGGCAAAAGAAAACAAACAAAACCTAAATATACTTTACTGTTCTCCTGATTCTGTCATCATTAATTCACTCCTCTCCAGAGTTCTGATAAAACAAACAAAAACAGCATCAAAGTGTGCAGCTTGATGTGCTGTGACTTCTGCTAACGGTCTCATATGATGGAGACAAACTCATCAAAATATAGTAAAAATAAGAAAATTAATTCCTGTAGAAAGAAATGACTTTGATAAAACAAGAGAAAATCAGGTTTTACTTTTCATTCTTCATGCTTCTGTTTTCGTGACGATGATCAGTTTGTTTCTCCTGCAGATTTAGGAAATAATAAACTGTAGTTTTTAGTAGCAGTAAATCTATGATGTAGATGAAATTTGGATAATAGTCTAAAAGATTTTCCTGATTCATCGTAGACTTTCCACCTCGCTGTCTCATGGCTAACGGACTGATGTTTTCTCTGAGAGATAAAAAGTGACTTCCTTCAAATTTGAAACATTAAACTTGTCATATTTCCGACATAAAACACTGTAAAATCATTTACGGGACGACCCAACATGTCAGCCAATTCTGGTTAAAGACGTTTTCAGTCTAACTTCTAGTTTTCCCACCGAGACTGTTTGTTTGAGGCTTACTTTTCAGTCTGTTTTTCTGCCTGACCAAAGTGCAGCTGTGTGTTAACTCCTCCCCACAAACATGAATGACAGCCACAAACAGTGACTCAGCAGATTCTGGTTTCCAGCAGTGATGAAGGCGGCAACAGGAGCCCACAGCATGACACTCACACCTCCTTCCTCCAGGAACATCCCAGCTGTTAAACGTCTTTATAAACATTTTTCTTACAGATTAACTTGTCGAGGAGCATCAGGAGACGTGAACTGAAGGAAGAAAGGTTTCTGGAATAAAATAAAATAAAATTCTCTTTAATTCCTCCAAGAAAATGGATTTCCTTCAAAGCTTCATCTGTCAGTTTGTTCTTCCTGCTGCTGTCAGAAACAAACTCTCTGCTTCTTTAAATTCACTTTTTAAAACACCTTCAAGGCAAAACACAGTTTATTTATTAAAAACCAACAAATAAAAGCTCTGCAGTCCTCCCAGTTTGCTCCTGCTTGTTTAGCAGCAGTTGGTTGTTTTTTTGGTTTGGAGGAGCTGCTTCCTGCTGACTGTCAGATTATTAATAAAGCTTTGAAGTTTGCATCACTTGGCCTTTCCTAATGAGAGCTCCAACACACCACGGCCTTAACGAGCTCGTTAGGGCCTGAGCTTGTGACTAAAATGACCCAAACTTCTGCACAGTCATCACAAAGCGAACTGCAGGACTCACTGTGCTGCAGACAAGTTGCTTCTGTGCAGCTGAGAAGAAACCATTCAGGCCCTCAGAGAGGAGCCGAGACAACAAACTTCCTGTTGGAGACAAACTGCATTCATGAGTTTCTAATGTGGAAGTGTCGAGTCTCGGGGCTTCGCTCTCAGTTTGCAGGAAGTTTCAAACATTTGTTCGCCTGGAGTCCTTCTGTGAGTCGGAGAGAGCGACAGATGAGACGACTTGGGGAGAGTTTGACCATCCTGACTGGAGACAAAACGGATCATTCTGAGACGTCTTTAAGAGACGCTTTGTCCCTAAACTGCAACAACAGGAACTGCACATCATCTGCAGGAATGCATTTCATTCACAGACATGCAGATAAGATCCAATTCAACAAGATTCTAAGAGAAGATTTCTAACAATTTGTTGCAACTAAACCAATTTAAACAGCTTAAACCAACTTAAACCAACTTAAACCAACTTAAACCAACACTCTGCAACTAACCTTCTGTTCTGAAGAAACTCGAGGTTTTACAGTCAGATGTTTTCGTTATGGTGGCACCATAAAGCTGATCTGTCTGATGAAGCTGCAGCTTTTTTATGAATAAAATTCAATAAAAGTCAAAGCAGGAGAGACAATCTGAGGACGGAGGCGTCCACCGTCCTGCTGTCCAATCAGGCAGTCAAGCGTGAGCGGCGCTGGCTGCCCGGTCTAGGTCCCCCGGTCCAGGTCCGAGCCCCGCTTGACTGTTTGCTGAAGCAGAAGTGTGTGTGTGTGTGTGTGTGTGTGTGTGTGTGTGAGAATAAAGAGCTAATTCAAAGTGAAGTGTGGCGTTTGCTGCCGGGCCGAGTCTGAAGACGAAGCCAGAACATATTATTTGATGTTTTTTGGATTTAAACGTCTGAATCATTGTTTAAAAACTGTTTCCTGGTGGTGCAAAAAGAAACACCACCCCTAACCCCAGCTGTGTGACAAACTGACACCTAGGCTGTTTAATCTGATGAACACGGCGACTCCTCGGTGAAGAGTCATTTTCATCCATGCAGGCGGATGGAACTGAAGAGTAAAGAGCTCGTTAGCTGACCTCATTAAAACACCTTTTAGCTCTTAGTTTAATTAATCACACACACACACACACCTTTGACTTTGTGTAACATGAAAATAAAAACAAATTACAGTAATCTGCACAAATCAAACCCATCTTTTAGTCTCAGTTCTGTTTTTATTGACGTTCATCATTTATGTTGTAAAATTCTGTCACTTCTTGGCCACATGTTTGAGTTTATATAACATGTAGCAGCTTTAATGAGGAGTTTAACAGAAGATAAGATAACTTCAGCATGAGTTGCCTTCCAGAAATATCCTAAACCTGATATTTCAGCAGGGAGTATTTCTTTAAGTTTGAACTGGTAATAAGTGGTTCTTTGTGTGATGGAGGAGGGGCGGCGAGGTTCCTCCTGACAGTTACAGAAAGTTGCAGGTCTGCTGCTGAAAGTCCCGTCAGAAGACAGATTATGGTTGTCAGGACCACCAGCCGAGTGTGAATATCAGACTTAATGCTTCAGCTAACACACACACACACAGTTATGTAACACAGGTCCAACACAGTCTGGCTTTCCATCAAACTAAGAACTTTCTTGGAAACCTTAAAATTCACCCGTCAGTCTGAACGAGTTTTATTTCCACGGTTATTATGAACGGCTGCCTCAGACTCACAGAGAACCATTATCTCTGCCCTCTCATGTATAAAACGCATCCATGAGGCGAGTTAAAGAGCGCCGGCTCTTATTTTTGTCACGGCTCTGCTGCGGTCAATTCTTCTCCTCATCAGCATTTGGCGTTTTGCTGTAATGGACCTGCCAGTCCGGGATTAAAACCCAGAGAAGAAGAAGAACTCCAGACGCCGGAGACGGAGTGGGATGGAGAAAGAAAAGAAGCGTTTTACCTGCAGGAGGGGGTCCTCTAACAGCACTCTGCTCATTTTAACCTTTTCACAAAAGTCACATAAATCATGCAAACATCATCAAAAGTGTGGCTCATGTTTATTCTGCATAAATGCGAGACATTACACGAAAAAGGTCAATTTCATTTAAGTTTTCCAATAAAAACAGGAGATCACAGCCAGAAATGCTCATTTTAAAAATGTCAAATCAAATGTTTTATCATTTTTATGATGATTAAATATATTCTGCTTGTTTAACAAAGAATGGAGTGAATTCACGGAGCTTGAACCTTAAATGTAAATCATGAGATGTTGAGCAGAATATGCAGCAGAAAACAGAGAAATCTGGAACATTTACATTTCTGCTACACTGATGTGGATTAATGTGATTTTAATCAACTTTATGAATTAATGAGTTTCAGTTCTGAGTCAGGGAGCTGAAAGTGAATTCTTAACGCTGTCGGGTCTGTGGGGGGAGGACGGTTCGAACCCAGACTCAGGCAGACAAGAAACTCCAAATAAAATAACAAAAACAAAATGGTGACATGACAGCAGCAGAAAAACGTGCAAGGAACACGAGGGACGAGACGCGAGGGACGAGACACGAGGACAACGGGACATCACATGAGAACAATGAACCAGAGGGTGTGTGGTGAAGATTAACAGGTTTTAACGGCACAGGGTGAGGGGTCAGAGGTCACAGGTGAGTGATTCTAAAACAGGACAGGTGCAGATACGAGGACGGAGCTGAGGACAGGTGAACGATGACATCACAGAGGACACCGGGACCAAAACACCAACTACACAGGACTAAACACCGGAACCACTAAAAGTAACAGAATAGAAGAAACAAACTAAATACAAAATAAACTCAATAACTCCAACAAAACACCAATCCTGACAGAAGCTAGAAGAAGCAGAAGATTAGATTAGCTAAAAGCAACAAAATGCGAGCTGAAAGAAGCTAAAACACTGAATGAAAGCAGCAAAAAGGTTTGCTAAAGGAGCAAAAGAAGAAAAAACCAGAGCCAGCATTGTTTAAAAACAACAATGTTTAAAACCTAAAAGTCACAGCAGCTAACAGCTGAACGAGCCGAATGTTTGGATATCTGAACGGCTACAATAAGACAAAGTCTGCAGAAAGAGTTAAAAAGAAAACAGAGAAATGAAATCAACATTAATAAATCAAGCTGATCCTCTGCAGTCAGACAGCTCAGGAGTTACTCTCTGATTTCCTGCATTTATGGAATATTTATTAATAAATGTGTTTCTGAAGCTGACAGACGAAACTTTAACTGTTATTCTGGAAATGTTTCTCCCCACGAGCTGCCTGAACAACAAGCTGAAAGCTTCAGCTGCTGACGGTGGGTCAGACAGGTGGGCTGACAGATTTACATGATCTCCCCTTTCCTGTCCTCTCAGAGACCTGCTGGAGCCTGTCTGACATTTCTGCTGCGTCTCAGCGGAGAGCCATATGTTCCTGATATAACATAAACGATCCCCGCAGAGATAAACAGACGAGGAAGAGAGATTAAAACCAATCAGACGTGATGAAATGATCACCTGGTGTCCTGCTGAGGACAGGCAGGACACCTGCTGATTGGATCTCAGTCTTCAGTCCAGACAGGAAGTTATCGTCTGGTTAATGAAGACGGTTTCTGTTGGTGGATTATTAGAGTCAGATTTGAGCTGAAATCACAGAAGATGAGAGTTTACCACCGAATCAGACAGGAGAGGACAGGCCCGTCTCCTGGGCTGCTGGAGACAGGAGAAATATAGTTCAAATATTATTTGGTCTTGTTCCAGTGGACCCAGGACCCTGTCTCATGCTGTCTCATGGATCCAGGACCCTGTCTCACCCTGTCCTTTGGACTCAGGACCCTGTCTCACCCTGTCCTATGGACCCAGGACCCTGTCTCACCCTGTCCCCTGCACCCAGGACCCTGTCTCATCCTGTCCTATGGACCCAGGACCCTGTCTCACCCTGTCCTTTGGACCCAGGACCCTGTCTCACCCTGTCCCCTGCACCCAGGACCCTGTCTCATGCTGTTCTATGGACCCAGG
>NC_051436.1:1027985-1036552 GCF_001649575.2 Kryptolebias marmoratus | reverse complement strand
ACCCAGGACCCTGTCTCCCCCTGTCCCCTGGACCCAGGACCCTGTCTCACCCTGTCCCCTGGACCCAGGACCCTGTCTCACCCTGGCCTGTGGATCCAGGACCCTGTCTCCCCCTGTCCCCTGGAATAAGTGTCTCACCTCTGGTACTCCAGATGTTCCCATCGGTGCTTCTGTAGGGTAAAAATTTTAACATCTCTTTATCAGAATGGGTTTAATTTCACTGGATTCTGTGACTTCTTGTTTTATTTGTGGGTCTTTGGAGAAAGCAGGAACCGGGTCGGCACCAAGTCCAAACGAATTTTCCCAGAGGAGCAGTAGAGTCTGTTTTACGGTGAAGTTCAAAGTTCAGACACTCTGAGACAGTTTGAAACAGAACTTTTCTTATAAAATAAACCCGTGAACATTTAAACTATAGAAGCTGTTTCTGTAGAAAAACAAATCCTCCGTCTATTTTTATTTAACCCAAAGAATTAAAATGACAAAATAAAAGCCCGGTGGTCCATTAAAGCCAAGAAACATTCTGCTGTCATTTAGTTTTAAAGCTTTGCTGTAGCTGGGGAAATATTTCCTTTTTAAAATCATCGGGAGCCGAAGAGCCGCCTGTCTTGAGATGATGTTCAATCACATCTGATAAAAGAGCTTAAGCTCAGTTTCCCAGCGGCGGACACGCTCACAAATCCTCCGTCAAAAAGAAGGCAAGATGTTGACGTTGTTTTCCAGAGAGAAGGTTCGGCATCAGCTGAGTGTCGCTCCACTTATAATTAATGTCCTCTGATGTGTCTGCGAGCGAGACTCAAGCAGGCGCTGACAATAAACAACGGCAGCTCGGCGTTTCCGTCTCTGCTACAAAGAAACTGGGCTGCAGATGACAAATCCAAACTGGGAGGATTAGCTTGATGTTAGTTAAGCCTCCCTGCAGCTCCGAGCTCTGGTCCTGTGACAGTCAGTGGTTGGGATGTTGACGAGGTCTGGATGTCAAAACCAGCCTGTCTTCGTCTTTTTGTCCAAGAGATTTTTATTATCAGAGTTCTTTTAGTTTGTGGTGACACACTTTATGTTTCGCCTTATTTTGAGTCAGCTTATCTCAGCTGAGCTCAGATGTCCATAAAGTTTATTGTCCTGGACACATGTGGACATATGGACCTGTTTATGACTGTGTCCTTCAGAGGTTTCCCTCCTGGACTTGTTACCTCCCTGCATGGACGGGTTAGTTATTCTGTTTCCACACGTTTGTTTCTTTCTTTCCTTCAGTCAGGAACAAATATATATTCTGGAGCTCTTTGGTTTTACTGGAGCTAAACTCCTGTTTTATGTCTGCTGTTCTCTTTAGTTGTTTTATAGATTAAACTAAATAAACTGGAACAGTTTGTGTCTTTGTGACAAACTGCTAGAGTCGAAGTTACGAGCTGCCAAGTTCTCTGTTTCTTTGGTCGTTTTCTCCGATTCAGCTGAAGAAATGGGGACAAACTGTGTGTTTGAGGGTTTAAATCTGAAGGATTCACAGGTCAGAGTTAAATGGCTTAAATAAGAAACAGAAAAAGTTCACAAAAAACTTTAAAATACCTTCAGAAACAAAATGATTAAGACCGCTTTTAAAGATTATAGGAAAGACTTTTACACAGTTCTGCAAAGGTTGCTGTGAAACTAAAGAAAACTGCCTATAAAAGAGATTATTATTGATCCAAATAAATGTTTATATTAATGTTACCAGCTGAGAGAGGGATTTTCTGTCTGTGGCCTTCAGGGACGGGAAGAAGAGGGAACGATGGGGCTGAAAACCCTGATGTAGACTCTGACTGAAGGACAACGCTGGTTTATTTAAAACAGAATAACTTCAGTGAAGCAGAACTGAGGTGGAAGAAACAGCAAAGACTGAAACTTAACAACTGAACTAATTAAACACATCTGGAGCATCATCAGAAACACAAAAATAAACAATAAAACAAGGAAAAACCTCCCACTAACTGAAATAAAACAGGAGATTTAGTCAAAGGAAATCAAGATTAAAGCTGACGACTAAAAATAATCAGATCCTGAAAGCGAGCTCAACATTAAACCAAAGATCTTCAGCATAACCCCTCAGATGATGACGTTTACCAGATGTTCCTTTCTGGTTCCTGTCATCCAGTGACTGACAGCTGATGTTGCTCCTGCCATCAACATCCACCGTGTGTCAACACGTTGCTCAGCTTGTTGCTCCTGCCAGCAACGTCTCTGCAGCCCCACCGTGTGTCAACACGTTGCTCAGCTTGTTGCTCCTGCCAGCAACGTCTCTGCAGCCCCACCGTGTGTCAACACGTTGCTCAGCTTGTTGCTCCTGGCTGCCGGCCTTCACTTTCACTCTGAAATGTATTGATTTTCCTCCCAGTCAGCCGTCCCACACACACCCAGTCTGAAGGCTGAAACACTTTCATATGAGAGGGGCTGATTAAAATTCAGGAACACTGAGATCTGTTTTAAAAAGCAGATGAGCTTCTGTTCAAGGCTTATTGATTTCATTTCATACATTTGGCTTTTACTATTAATGCATCTTCACTAATGCATTTATATGCAGAGGAGAAACATTTGATGTTTGTTTGAATCGATGGCAGCAACATTCAGCCCAAAACTGAGGAGAAAAGCTCTGTCCAAAACTCTCAATCCAGCTTTCGTGTTTTTATATTTTTCTTCCTTAGAGCCAAACTTGTTCTCCATGCCTTCTGAAGGGTTATTGAAGTTTTTCTTTGGGACGTTGGCGGATATTTTTCATTTATTTTTGCAGATTTACTGAAAATCGAAGGCGATAACTGGAACTAAAACTTGTTCTACGACGGAGGTCGTAAAAGCATGAATATAAACTGAAAAACCCCGGGAGAGGCCAGGAGCAGCCTTTGGGTCTGAATGGTCCCAGTTAGGACTTGATGGAGTCCACCTGGAACACAAACTTGGACAAAATATAAAACTATTGGATGGAGGATCCATGGAGTCTCCATGCAGGATCTTATCTCTTTTGATGAGGAAGATGACGAGGAAGGTGAGAGACCAACACAGATCTTCACAGGAGGAGCTTGTTAATGATCTGAAGTCATCTGAAGACCCTAAGAACACCATCCCCTCAGGAAAGCACAGAGGTGGAAGCATTATGGTGTTTTTCCTCTAAAGGTACAGGACAACTTCACCAAATTAGGGGCCAGTGGTTGGAGTCATAGAGTCATAAAATCCTGGACAAGAACCTTCTTCCTCCAGCCAGAACACCAGATCTGGGCTGTGGACAACGACCCAAACATCCTGCTAAGGCAACAAAGGAGAGGCTGAAGGAGAGCAACATTCAGGTCATGTTAAATAAGAGCATGATGACGACACAAACAGTCCTAACATCCATTATTCTTTGCTGTAAAATCAGTTTATGATTTGTATTTCAATTCTCTGTCACAATTATGGTGCAAATATATCATAAAAACTAGGTTTTAATTTGTAGGTTGATATCTGATTATCTAAGGACCCCTACCTGGTGTTGGGTGACCCACATTGGGGTCCTGACCCCAACTTTGGGAATCATTGGTCCAGCCAGTCTCCAGACCTCAGTCCTGAAACTTCAGAGTTCAGTGAACCTAACCCTGCTGAGGTGTCTTAGTCCTGTGCTCGCCAACAAAGGTTTCTACAAGAACTGGTGATCTGGTTGGAGCTGAGATCCTGCGTCAAACCTTCAGGTCTGAGCTGGAAGGACACTGAGACGTTTCATGCGCTCTGAACTCTGATGTTGGCACTTAAATAAAAACTATTTGCTCTTCTCGACACATCAAAGGCTCCATTATTAAATTCAGAAATACATCTGATCACAACGTTTACATGGACCACCATCCATCATCCATTTTTCAATTTCAACCCGGACTGACACTGCGGAGCGTTCGGTGACAAAACTGATCTGGATATTAAAAAAAAAACTGATGCAAACGTCAGAAAGCAATATAAATGCAGAGCAGAAACAGTGTTTGTCATGGTAGCTCTCCAAATATCATCCTCATTACATGACATGTATAAAAGAAATAAAACTGCTCCTCACTCTGCGGGGGAATAATTTGTTTTCTGCTCTGCGTTTGTCGAGGGTGACAGGGACGAGGGTGAATGTTAGGAGAAGTGGAGGAATGTGGAGAGGCTGCGTCATGTTTGACGTCGTGAGAGGAATTAATGTTGAAGGCTTGATAACGACCATGAGGACGGTGGGGCGGGGGGTACAGAAATAACTACACTGCTGACAGGAAGTCCTCAGGTTGGGGTTGGTTGTTTAATTTGTTTCCTTTATTTCTTAAAAACCAATCAAAGCAGCATTTCTCTCCTTCCTGCTGCTGCGTTTAAAACCAGTTAGGGCTCAAGAACCAGAAAATATGACAGAGGTGTTTGCTAACAATGATTAGCTGTGGCTGCCATCTTGACTCTAAAAGCTGTAAATGTACGTCCAATAATTACTTTCTGAGCATTTTGTTAAAATCCATCCAGGATTTCAGATCAGATTTCCCTTCTTTAAACAGGTGATAGAAAAACCTCATCTGGCTGAAGAAGCCAAGAAATAAAAAGTGAAAAGAAGCTCCTGAAAGGTATGCTAATCAGACGCTTGAACCACCGTAACGAAGGTGAAGAGGCTCTTCCCCTTTCAGTGAGGCCAAGCCCAGAGTCTCATAAAGAAAGTTCATTTCAGAGTCATAAATTTTTAAAGTCATTCTTTTTTCAGTCAAAAATATAAAACCAGCTGGTGAATCAGGAGATTTGCCTTCTGGATCAGCACTCAGGTCCAGAACAAACAGCCCAACAAACTCTGGACTAATAATCCTGTTTTTGTCCAGCTGACGCTGCAGGAAGCATCCTGAAGGAAACAAGCTGTTTGTACCTCAGAAAACCAAACCGCGGCCTCGGACCGTGGCTGTCGGGGACCAGACATGAACAGAACATCTCCAAACGTTAGTCTGGATTCTCAGTTTTCTTGCATTAGTTGCAAACAAATACAGTTTTAGAATCACAGACACTAAACTGAGAAGGGTTTGAGAGATCCAGACGCCTGTGACGACTCTAACCCTCGTTCCAACCGTCACGTCCTGATAGACTCTAAGCTGCAGATCAGATCAGACAGAAACAGGAACAGATCATCATTTCATCTCAGCCTTCAAATGATTTCCAGTTTTACTACAAACAAAAGACCCGACTTCTTAAAACTGACCTGCATCTGTAAATCCAAACACTTTCAGTCATGGCAACATTTTACATAAATTAACTTTTCTATAAAACCTCTTCTGAATGCTATAAAGAGACACTCTTTATATCTTTTATTTAGTTTTTTAATTTGAGGTGAGCTCAACCCATTGGAAGCGTTCCAGGAATTAGACAGATACAATATTTCTGTTTTTCTTCACCTCTGAATTCCAAGAATTACACCGATGCATAATCTCTGTTTTTTCTCTTCTAGGTTCCAGGAATTAGACGGACCCATGATCTGTGGCTGCAGCTGTGACGTCCTTTCAGTCAGAACTGCAGATAAATCATAAACAGAATCTGGGTACGGATTTTGTTTTGGTTGAAGAAGGAGTGACTCCTGACAGAAAACAGAACCGCATTTCTTCTCCACAATCTGTGGTTCAACATTTAATCAGAGCCCCTGAGCCGAGTCTGTTTCCAGACTATAAATATTGCATCTGTTTATTCTTGTAGCATCTCACCAAATGAAAGCTCCTGTATGTTGAAATTAGCTCTGCGGGAAGAGGGATGTTGTTTCTGGTGAATAAAAAAAGCAATAAAACAGCAATATTCTGAAATTAAAACATAACTTTGCTTCTGCACATCCCAGCAGACAGCCTTGGTTCTGAATCCAGTGATCTTCCTTTTATTTTACCTTCACCCCTCGAGAACCGAGAGCTGCAAATGAAACAGACCTTCAGAAGTTAATCTGTCCTGATTACCAGTCGGGTTAACGAGGATGTCTGAAGCTGTGAGGTGTCGCTGCAGAGACTTCCTCAGATCCCAGCAGGACGAGAAAGAAACAGAAGAAACAATCATAATCATCATCAGCAGCAGCAGCAGCAGCAGCAGCAGCAGCAGCGGCAGCAGCGGCGGGGAGTCGAGTTCGACCGTGAAATGTCACCTCTGACCCGGTGAGGAACGAGAGGAGCAGGAACCAATCTGCTCTGCTAACAGCACTCGGAGATGGGAGAGCAGATTCTTGCTGATTCTCGAGGTTGTTGTGTTTTTGTTCTTGCAGGAAGAGGTTCTGTTGAACACGTTCATCCGTCACTCAGACTGGGCTCCCAGCAGACATCCCTGGGATTTCAAAAAGTCACTGACAATAAAAACTATTAAACACATTTAACTCTTAAATATTCAGGACATGGAACTACAAACTAAAAACCCAGAATCTGGATGGAATTTGGTCCACATGCAGACCAGTTTGGTGGTGGTGATTATTATCCAACATGTAGGGCGAACAGATGCCTTATCCTGGACCCAGTTGGTACTGAAGGTTCTGGTCAGCCAAGACAGACCACAGCGAAGGAGGATCAGTGTGTTTTTACCAGGTCGGGTTCAGGAGGCAGTTAGAAGCTGGACACAGAACAGAAATAAAGAAAATACTTATAATAATGACAGCAGAGAGACTAAAAGAACTCCTTGAACTGGTTTGTTCTACATTCTGGCAGAGCGTATCTGTGATTTAATGATTTTATAATGAACTTTTCCTCAGTGGATGATTTCAGTTAACTAAAATGGATCTGGCTGTTTTCAGAGACGTGTGACCTTAAACATTTCACTGAGGTCCTGAAAGGAAGTAGCAGTAATTTTATCAATATCCCCAATATCCTGTTCTGTATTATAGAACCCCATGACCTCTGTCTGAACACAGAAACTGGACTGTGACAGCATCTGAACACCCCGTGTCTTCATCATGTCTCAACGACAGACATCAGCTGGACTACAGGTCCACCAACCAGAAGGACCAGTCCTGTCAGGGTTATAAAGGACGCCTTCAGTGTTACTGCTGTCATCACGGCGTGAGGAGCCGTAGGGTCTGACCTCTGGGGACCTGACGCCTTAGCACTATGTCAGGGACATCCTGTGTCCACATGTCCAACCCCTCCTGAGACAGCACCTTGGTGTGGTCTTTCATCAAGATGACACCTGTCCACAAACGTGTTGAGGTTCTCCTGTGGACATCCAGGTCCCCAAACCTTCTCCAACCTCTGGGATCAGCTCGGACCTCATGTCCAACCCAGAGAAGGTCTGCTGGATGTCCAAGTCCAGAGAGGACTGTTTGACTCAGGTCTGTAATTAGTAAATGAATAATGAAAAGTTAGAAATAGTTAAACTCTTCCTCCTCCTTTCAGCTCCAGTTTTAGTTCCTTAAAGTCTGATAACTTCCTGTTTCAGATATCTTTTCCTTCCCTCTACCTGAACCAAACATCTCAGCTGGTGGAGGCAGGTTAAGGTAAAAACTGATAATCTTCCCTCTGAGCTGAAACAAAAATCTTTGTGGAGGTTTAAATTGATCGTGTTTGTCTGGATCTTTCCCTCAGGCCTGATTGTCTCCTGCAGATACGATGACCTGACAGATTCTGCTCAGTTCAGACGAGCCTGCAGCTCCTCCGTTCTGCTCTGAATCTGTGTGAGAAAGAAACGTTTGTTTCTCTGTTTCTGTTCTCAGCATCAATCTTTATTCACGTCACCATCCATCACAGGGACAGCATCAAGCAGCTGCGTAACGAAGACTTTATGAGACGGTAAGTAAAGATGACAAACTCCAGCTGCTGAGCTGCTAAATTAAAACAAAAGTAAATATTCTGAACCAAAAGTCAGAGCAGCCGTCTCCTCAATGAGCTGAAGGTTTCCTTTCATGAACGGCTAAAAACTCACAAAGAATGCAGAAGAAAAAACAAAAAAAAACACCAAAAACAGAAAACAGGAAACCAGTGTGAACACTGATGTTTATGAACTGATGTCCTCAGATCTGCTGACAAATATCTATTATGATTATATGATTATAAAACATTTAAACTGTAGTTTAAATCAACCAGAGCAAAGGAGAAAGTGTTTCTGTTACAGCTGAGTCCATTAATCATTGGAAAGAGTTTAATTAGCAGTTAAAGCAGCAGGTTTCCTGACAGAACCGTCTTTATCACCGACAATCAGACTGCTGCCACTTCAGGAGAAGCTCTGTTGGACAGAAGAGGACAGAAGAGGACATCAGAGACAGGCAGGACATCCTTTCATTATTCTGTGACTGAAACAACAACAGATCCATGAAGATGATCTTTAGTTGGATCAATAAACCTTCAGCTGTTCAGGTTCAGAAATCAGCCGAGCTTCTCCTCCGTCCATTGAGTCCACAGCTGCTCCTTCAGCCTCCATCCATCCATCGAGTCCACAGCTGCTCCTTCAGCCTCCCGCAGACATCTCCTCTGTCCTCAGGACACGTGTCCTCCCTCTGCTGTCCTCTGACTGTCTGTCCTCCATCCATTCATTCATCTATTCATCCATCCATCCGTCCACCCGTCCATCCATCCATCCATCCATCCATCTATCCATCCATCCATCCATCCACCCGTCCACCC